>NW_026947248.1:300000-380086 GCF_030014385.1 Trichomycterus rosablanca
TAATCCCTAATTACTCTAACCCCAACCTCAATAAACCTAATCTTAACCATAACCTCATTCCTAATTATTCCAACCCCAACCTCAATAAGCCTAATCTTAACCATAACCTAATCCCTAATTACTCTAACCCCAACCTCAATAAACCTAATCTTAACCATCACCTAATCCCTAATTACTCTAACCCCAACCTCAATAAACCTAATCTTAACCATCACCTAATCCCTAATTACTCTAACCCCAACCTCAATAAACCTAATCTTAACCATAACCTCATTCCTAATTATTCCAACCCCAACCTCAATAAGCCTAATCTTAACCATAACCTAATCCCTAATTACTCTAACCCCAACCTCAATAGACTCATCTCAACGATGACCTTACCCCAATTATTTACCATAACCCAACCCCTAATTACTCTAACCCTAAGCTTAATAAACCTAATTTCAACCCAATTCCCAATTATTCCAACCCCAACCACAATAAACTCCATTTCAACCATAACCCAACTCCCAATTATTCTAACCCTAATCCTAATAAACCTTCCAACTAGAACCTAACCTTCATTTACACTGTCCCCAATCACAATAAATGAAATTTCAATTATAGTTCAGTCCATAATTATATCAACTCTAACCTTAATAAACCTAATTACAACTTCAACCCAATTTCCAAGTACTTTAAATTCAATACACTGAAGCTCTACTACAACCTAATCTTTGATCATCCTAGCCCTGACCCCAAATAAACTGAATTTTAACCGCAATCTAATCACCCATCATCCTAACCCCAATTTAGATTAAAACTAGACTGACTACAACCCACCCTACCTACAATTAATTCAACTTCGACCTCAATAGATATATTTCTAACCCTGACCTACCTTAACCACCTTGACCATAAATTATACAATATAATTGATTGACCTAAAACATAATTTAAAATGGAAACCCCCAAAATCAATCGATATCCTATGTAATATTAATGAAATAAAAAAGGAATAAGGAAAAAAAGGTTATACCACAAGAGGGACACCTGAGGGCGCCACAGTCAACATGAAGTCCTCGAGGATGTTTGGGTATGGATATGGACGTTTGTGTAATATTTTTTGCCACAAGCAAACCAAGAATACACACCGTAGAGAAGTTTAAAGAGCCAAGCGCGCTGAGAACACGACGGTAAACACTTTACAACATGTGTACATAACTAAACATATACTAACACCTAACTACCAGTTTATTAACAATGAATTAATACATCGACTGATAGTGAGTGCATCATGAATTATTGATGAATTAATGATATGTATACATTAACAAATTAATGAGTGACATATGAATAGACTAGGGTTAAATTGGGCCTATTCGGTGCGTACTCTCTCTTAAGCTGGGAAGCCTCGACTTCCCGGCTTGACGGAATCCTAAGGCACCGCTCATTTTTGATCCTCTGCTGCCATCTTTTGGAATAGTCATGCCACATCACTTAGTATGATTTCAGGTTTTTCAACAGCTCGTATTCCAAAAAATACCAAACCTTGGCTACCTGATAAGTCAGAAGAATGTCAACCGAACTGTTCACATCTTGTTCAATCGATTCAGGTACTTTACTGTTCTGTTCCTTTATTTTTTATTGTTATTTTTTAACATTACACACACTGCCAATTGCCTGTGTGTGTGTGTGTGTGTGTGTGTGTGTGTGTGTGTGTCTGTGTCTGTGTCTCTGTGTGTGTGTGTGTGTGTGTGTGTGTCCACGTACTCGGCCCATGAATCTCATTCTGATACCAGGGGTTACCATTCGTGTTCTTGAACGATTATTGCATTTTTGTGCTTATCATATGTTTTGTTTTGTTTTTTTTGTGTGTGTGTTGTGTGTCATAGGTTCGTGGTCTCGTGGATGTGTGGGTCGTGTGCTGCCCACCTCGGCCACGGACGGATCTTCTGCTCCAAGTCTGACTCGGATCATGTCCTGCTGAAATAAATAAATAAAAGGTAGGCAAATAGTTAGACATACACATGGATTGATGGATGCTTTACTGATCCCCAAGGAAATAAAAGTCCCTGTGGTACAATACAACACACATCATTGACATTACAAACCAGCAAAAAGGACATGTTTGAGTTTCAACCAATGGGATTCCAAACATTTGCATACGGCCAATAGGAGAGCAGACATTTGCATACTGCTACCTCCAGCCAATAGGAGAGCAAAGATTAGCATACGTCTCATTTCAATGCCACTAATTTGAATGCCGCCTCTGGTTTTAACTCTTAACCTATGAGCAAAACCCTAACCACGCCCCCAATCCAAGGCCTAACCCCAAGCTAACCCCAGACTTACTGAAAGCTGGCACCTGCTGTTTAGGTTAGGAACTGCATCTAACCCCAAGCTAACCCCAGACTTACTGAAAGCTGGCACCTGCTGTTTAGGTTAGGAACTGCATCTAACCCCAAGCTAACCCCAGACTTACTGAAAGCTGGCACCTGCTGTTTAGGTTAGGAACTGCATCTAACCCCAAGCTAACCCCAGACTTACTGAAAGCTGGCACCTGCTGTTTAGGTTAGGAACTGCATCTAACCCCAAGCTAACCCCAGACTTACTGAAAGCTGGCACCTGCTGTTTAGGTTAGGAACTGCATCTAACCCCACATGAAATTAAGAAACCCAAATGAAAGGGCACATTTTCTGCATAATTGCACAGCTTGTAACCCTTGTAACCAATCATGGCTACATCTCTGTAGCAAGCTTTAGGAGCTGAGAAATCGATCCAAGTTTGAATTAGGGCCTGTTTATGTAGCTGCAGACAGTTCTCTTGTCCTTTATGTTCCACGTTTCCTTAATCTTAACCATCACCTAATCCCTAATTACTCTAACCCCAACCTCAATAAACCTAATCTTAACCATCACCTAATCCCTAATTACTCTAACCCCAACCTCAATAAACCTAATCTTAACCATAACCTCATTCCTAATTATTCCAACCCCAACCTCAATAAGCCTAATCTTAACCATAACCTAATCCCTAATTACTCTAACCCCAACCTCAATAAACCTAATCTTAACCATCACCTAATCCCTAATTACTCTAACCCCAACCTCAATAAACCTAATCTTAACCATCACCTAATCCCTAATTACTCTAACCCCAACCTCAATAAACCTAATCTTAACCATAACCTCATTCCTAATTATTCCAACCCCAACCTCAATAAGCCTAATCTTAACCATAACCGAATCCCTAATTACTCTAACCCCAACCTCAATAGACTCATCTCAACGATGACCTTACCCCAATTATTTACCATGACCCAACCCCTAATTACTCTAACCCTAAGCTTAATAAACCTAATTTCAACCCAATTCCCAATTATTCCAACCCCAACCACAATAAACTCCATTTCAACCATAACCCAACTCCCAATTATTCTAACCCTAATCCTAATAAACCTTCCAACTAGAACCTAACCTTCATTTACACTGTCCCCAATCACAATAAATGAAATTTCAATTATAGTTCAGTCCATAATTATATCAACTCTAACCTTAATAAACCTAATTACAACTTCAACCCAATTTCCAAGTACTTTAAATTCAATACACTGAAGCTCTACTACAACCTAATCTTTGATCATCCTAGCCCTGACCCCAAATAAACTGAATTTTAACCGCAATCTAATCACCCATCATCCTAACCCCAATTTAGATTAAAACTAGACTGACTACAACCCACCCTACCTACAATTAATTCAACTTCGACCTCAATAGATATATTTCTAACCCTGACCTACCTTAACCACCTTGACCATAAATTATACAATATAATTGATTGACCTAAAACATAATTTAAAATGGAAACCCCCAAAATCAATCGATATCCTATGTAATATTAATGAAATAAAAAAGGAATAAGGAAAAAAAGGTTATACCACAAGAGGGACACCTGAGGGCGCCACAGTCAACATGAAGTCCTCGAGGATGTTTGGGTATGGATATGGACGTTTGTGTAATATTTTTTGCCACAAGCAAACCAAGAATACACACCGTAGAGAAGTTTAAAGAGCCAAGCGCGCTGAGAACACGACGGTAAACACTTTACAACATGTGTACATAACTAAACATATACTAACACCTAACTACCAGTTTATTAACAATGAATTAATACATCGACTGATAGTGAGTGCATCATGAATTATTGATGAATTAATGATATGTATACATTAACAAATTAATGAGTGACATATGAATAGACTAGGGTTAAATTGGGCCTATTCGGTGCGTACTCTCTCTTAAGCTGGGAAGCCTCGACTTCCCGGCTTGACGGAATCCTAAGGCACCGCTCATTTTTGATCCTCTGCTGCCATCTTTTGGAATAGTCATGCCACATCACTTAGTATGATTTCAGGTTTTTCAACAGCTCGTATTCCAAAAAATACCAAACCTTGGCTACCTGATAAGTCAGAAGAATGTCAACCGAACTGTTCACATCTTGTTCAATCGATTCAGGTACTTTACTGTTCTGTTCCTTTATTTTTTATTGTTATTTTTTAACATTACACACACTGCCAATTGCCTGTGTGTGTGTGTGTGTGTGTGTGTGTGTGTGTGTGTGTCTGTGTCTGTGTCTGTGTGTGTGTGTGTGTGTGTGTGTGTCCACGTACTCGGCCCATGAATCTCATTCTGATACCAGGGGTTACCATTCGTGTTCTTGAACGATTATTGCATTTTTGTGCTTATCATATGTTTTTTTTTTTTTTTTTTGTGTGTGTGTTGTGTGTCATAGGTTCGTGGTCTCGTGGATGTGTGGGTCGTGTGCTGCCCACCTCGGCCACGGACGGATCTTCTGCTCCAAGTCTGACTCGGATCATGTCCTGCTGAAATAAATAAATAAAAGGTAGGCAAATAGTTAGACATACACATGGATTGATGGATGCTTTACTGATCCCCAAGGAAATAAAAGTCCCTGTGGTACAATACAACACACATCATTGACATTACAAACCAGCAAAAAGGACATGTTTGAGTTTCAACCAATGGGATTCCAAACATTTGCATACGGCCAATAGGAGAGCAGACATTTGCATACTGCTACCTCCAGCCAATAGGAGAGCAAAGATTAGCATACGTCTCATTTCAATGCCACTAATTTGAATGCCGCCTATGGTTTTAACTCTTAACCTATGAGCAAAACCCTAACCACGCCCCCAATCCAAGGCCTAACCCCAAGCTAACCCCAGACTTACTGAAAGCTGGCACCTGCTGTTTAGGTTAGGAACTGCATCTAACCCCAAGCTAACCCCAGACTTACTGAAAGCTGGCACCTGCTGTTTAGGTTAGGAACTGCATCTAACCCCAAGCTAACCCCAGACTTACTGAAAGCTGGCACCTGCTGTTTAGGTTAGGAACTGCATCTAACCCCAAGCTAACCCCAGACTTACTGAAAGCTGGCACCTGCTGTTTAGGTTAGGAACTGCATCTAACCCCAAGCTAACCCCAGACTTACTGAAAGCTGGCACCTGCTGTTTAGGTTAGGAACTGCATCTAACCCCACATGAAATTAAGAAACCCAAATGAAAGGGCACATTTTCTGCATAATTGCACAGCTTGTAACCCTTGTAACCAATCATGGCTACATCTCTGTAGCAAGCTTTAGGAGCTGAGAAATCGATCCAAGTTTGAATTAGGGCCTGTTTATGTAGCTGCAGACAGTTCTCTTGTCCTTTATGTTCCACGTTTCCTTAATCTTAACCATCACCTAATCCCTAATTACTCTAACCCCAACCTCAATAAACCTAATCTTAACCATCACCTAATCCCTAATTACTCTAACCCCAACCTCAATAAACCTAATCTTAACCATAACCTCATTCCTAATTATTCCAACCCCAACCTCAATAAGCCTAATCTTAACCATAACCTAATCCCTAATTACTCTAACCCCAACCTCAATAAACCTAATCTTAACCATCACCTAATCCCTAATTACTCTAACCCCAACCTCAATAAACCTAATCTTAACCATCACCTAATCCCTAATTACTCTAACCCCAACCTCAATAAACCTAATCTTAACCATAACCTCATTCCTAATTATTCCAACCCCAACCTCAATAAGCCTAATCTTAACCATAACCTAATCCCTAATTACTCTAACCCCAACCTCAATAGACTCATCTCAACGATGACCTTACCCCAATTATTTACCATAACCCAACCCCTAATTACTCTAACCCTAAGCTTAATAAACCTAATTTCAACCCAATTCCCAATTATTCCAACCCCAACCACAATAAACTCCATTTCAACCATAACCCAACTCCCAATTATTCTAACCCTAATCCTAATAAACCTTCCAACTAGAACCTAACCTTCATTTACACTGTCCCCAATCACAATAAATGAAATTTCAATTATAGTTCAGTCCATAATTATATCAACTCTAACCTTAATAAACCTAATTACAACTTCAACCCAATTTCCAAGTACTTTAAATTCAATACACTGAAGCTCTACTACAACCTAATCTTTGATCATCCTAGCCCTGACCCCAAATAAACTGAATTTTAACCGCAATCTAATCACCCATCATCCTAACCCCAATTTAGATTAAAACTAGACTGACTACAACCCACCCTACCTACAATTAATTCAACTTCGACCTCAATAGATATATTTCTAACCCTGACCTACCTTAACCACCTTGACCATAAATTATACAATATAATTGATTGACCTAAAACATAATTTAAAATGGAAACCCCCAAAATCAATCGATATCCTATGTAATATTAATGAAATAAAAAAGGAATAAGGAAAAAAAGGTTATACCACAAGAGGGACACCTGAGGGCGCCACAGTCAACATGAAGTCCTCGAGGATGTTTGGGTATGGATATGGACGTTTGTGTAATATTTTTTGCCACAAGCAAACCAAGAATACACACCGTAGAGAAGTTTAAAGAGCCAAGCGCGCTGAGAACACGACGGTAAACACTTTACAACATGTGTACATAACTAAACATATACTAACACCTAACTACCAGTTTATTAACAATGAATTAATACATCGACTGATAGTGAGTGCATCATGAATTATTGATGAATTAATGATATGTATACATTAACAAATTAATGAGTGACATATGAATAGACTAGGGTTAAATTGGGCCTATTCGGTGCGTACTCTCTCTTAAGCTGGGAAGCCTCGACTTCCCGGCTTGACGGAATCCTAAGGCACCGCTCATTTTTGATCCTCTGCTGCCATCTTTTGGAATAGTCATGCCACATCACTTAGTATGATTTCAGGTTTTTCAACAGCTCGTATTCCAAAAAATACCAAACCTTGGCTACCTGATAAGTCAGAAGAATGTCAACCGAACTGTTCACATCTTGTTCAATCGATTCAGGTACTTTACTGTTCTGTTCCTTTATTTTTTATTGTTATTTTTTAACATTACACACACTGCCAATTGCCTGTGTGTGTGTGTGTGTGTGTGTGTGTGTGTGTGTGTGTCTGTGTCTGTGTCTGTGTGTGTGTGTGTGTGTGTGTGTGTGTCCACGTACTCGGCCCATGAATCTCATTCTGATACCAGGGGTTACCATTCGTGTTCTTGAACGATTATTGCATTTTTGTGCTTATCATATGTTTTGTTTTGTTTTTTTTGTGTGTGTGTTGTGTGTCATAGGTTCGTGGTCTCGTGGATGTGTGGGTCGTGTGCTGCCCACCTCGGCCACGGACGGATCTTCTGCTCCAAGTCTGACTCGGATCATGTCCTGCTGAAATAAATAAATAAAAGGTAGGCAAATAGTTAGACATACACATGGATTGATGGATGCTTTACTGATCCCCAAGGAAATAAAAGTCCCTGTGGTACAATACAACACACATCATTGACATTACAAACCAGCAAAAAGGACATGTTTGAGTTTCAACCAATGGGATTCCAAACATTTGCATACGGCCAATAGGAGAGCAGACATTTGCATACTGCTACCTCCAGCCAATAGGAGAGCAAAGATTAGCATACGTCTCATTTCAATGCCACTAATTTGAATGCCGCCTCTGGTTTTAACTCTTAACCTAACCCTAACCCTAACCCTAACCCTAACCCTAACCCTAACCCCTAACCCCTTAACCTAACCCTAACCCCTAACCCTAACCCTAACCACCCCCCCTCCCCCTAAAACCTAACCCTAACCTCTTAACCCTAAAAACCTAACCCTAACCTAACCTCTAAACCTAACCTTAACCACTAAACCTAACCAATAACCCCCAACTACCCCTTCCTAAACTCTACCTCCTCAACCTAACCCTAACCACCCCCCCTCCCCCTAAAACCTAACCCTAACCCTTGACCTTAACCCTAAAAACCTAACCCTAACCCTAACCTAACCTCTAAACCTAACCTTAACCACTAAACCTAACCAATAACCCCCAACTACCCCTTCTCCCCCTCCTAAACTCTACCTCCTAAACAAAATAACTCAACCTAACCCAGCCAGTGCCACCTATGCCCACTGGTTGCCACCGACTCCCCTATTTACAGAACCAACCCCACGCCCCATACTACCACCCCCATTTCCCAGAAAAGCTAACCCTACTAATAAAGGAAAGAAGAAAAAACTACCTGACATACTTACCAATCCTGGAAAAACAAAGGGATCTCCTGGGAATATAATATTTAACTAAACAAGGGAAATACTTACCTGTTTCATTAACCAAATAATGGTCAGACGTACCGAATCTACTTACCAAGACAAAAGAAGAAGGAAAAAAAGAAACATAAAACACATATATTCGATATTCTCTTGGTTTTGTAAGATTATTGTTTGTTTCATTATTAAAAATCATTAAAAAATTCGTTTTTATTTGAAAAAAGGAAAAAAATCGGATGTAGGTCACGTGTTTTCACCTACCGTCATTCAAAAAAATCTGTCTAAAAAAAATAAAGCAGAATTTGAAAAGTGCGCCTAATTATTGAATTTCTGATTGGCTGAAGATCCTCGGGGGGGCGGAGCTCACCTCGGAGAGACACGGCAGCAGAGAACGAGAGCATTTTCGAATCGAACTGCTGAGAGCAAGACCCGAGAAAACGCTTGTCCACAGAGGATAAGAACCACTACAAACAAAGAAAGATCTTTTTATTTCAAGAAAACTTAACAACAAACCTACAATCTATCGAGTCTATGCCTGATGAAGGTTTCATTCAGAAACCGAAACGTTGCAACATCCGACTCGATATAACTAGATTATTAAAAAAACGATCTTAACAATGCCGTATGATAGACCACGCGGGGAACAGAGGGGACCTTTTCCTACTCCCCGTTTCTTTCACAGTCGCAATACGGCTTCAAATAGACAAGGATCTCGCGATTTTGTGAGATTCTATGAACATGAATCCCGATCCCGTTGTTTAAATCCGTATGGACGCGAACTCGGTAGGGATCATGCGGTGCCTAGTGGACACCAACACAGACCCCGATACAGGGAACCTGACAGACCAGGACCCGGATATCTGGGGTCCGAGGTCCCTAGGGCCCGATGCCCTTTTAACCTTAATAAAAACGCACACGAGGTGTGGAAAAATAAAACACACATTCGTGGTACACAGCGTGTCTGGAGCACGGCACCTGTGGGGCAGAGAAGGACAAAGTCATTCAATCAAAATAGAACATATGGCAAAGTACCCACCAAAAACAAAGCGACTACACTAACACAACAAACCGAACAAATTAATAGGAACAGCCCTGAATACAAAAGATTCAGGGATCTTACAAAGAGACTGTTCAACCTTTTACGTTCACATCATCACGTAGAAAGGATAAAATCAGACCCAGGTACTGATTTGCCAACCTTTTCTAGATTAACTGACTACCTAACTAACGTAATAAAACCAGCCAACCCAACGCCCAGCACAAAATCCCTCTTAGAGGGGAATGCCAAAAACTGGGCCTATACTACTCGCCTCATCCTCATTGATCACTACACATTACATATTGAACAGGAGGCTGAAAAATTACAACACTTGGAAATAGAAGATTGGGAAGCAATCTTCACAATAGCAACAAAGTGGTACCAGAGGAGGTACCCAAAAAATTACTCAAAGGAGGCAATCACAAAAATGAAAACTTGGCTAATGGCATTGGGGCACGAAGGGGGCAGTGGAGGGGAGATAGAGGTAACAAGAGAACTCCCAGGAAACATTGACATTTCTAGCCAGGAGGATTTTCCTCCCCTACCTCAGCGCGGGGAGACCCCCCCGCCACGTTCCATCCCTTGGGGACCACTGTCACCCTTTCCTATCACATTGCCACCTAGGTCACCCAGAAGGTCCAAAAACAGAACTCGGACACTAATGGGAAAGAACCCAGCTGTGGCCCAGAACCACACAGAACTTAACCAAATTGAACCCTGCTCGAGCCAACAGGAATCGACAACTTGGCCGCTTATCCACGAGCGACAAGTAAACACCCGCTCTAGATCACCCCCTTTAGTGGAGGTGCACAGGGAAAACATCACCTCATCAAGGATGGAGGGTTCCACACAGGACCCTCCAGCATCCTTGAATGATCAACCAGAATTAATTGAGGTACCAGAATCTACAAATCAAATAGAGAGGGCTGTTGGCTCAGAAATAGAGCAACCAGTAGTACAAATACAACCACTGGAAAAAACAGGGCTGCCAAAACCAACAATTCCAATAGAGGGAGCCATTGGATCAGAAATAGAACAATTTAGTTCACCTATAAATCCACTGGACATGATCCCTGGAGAGGAATTGGAGACCAGTCTCTTACCAGAGCCCCTCTTAAGTCCAATAATAATGACAACCAGCTCACCAGTTACCTTTAAACCAAAAAGACATATGTCCACATGTAAGAAAACGGTGACCTGGAATTTCAGTGCCCGAAAACCGGTCTGTATCCTGGGCGACTCGAATCTTTCCAGGATCACAAGCCATACATTCGACAACGTACAGATTGATAGTTACCCAGGTGGCACATTTAGGCACATAGAGAACGTGATAAACAAAGCCACGGTCATGACAAAGGTACAAACTGTCATCTTGGCCTTCGGTATTAATCACCGCAGCCAAAAAGGTAAGGAAACTGCGGTAAAACAAATGCAGAGGGCACTGAGGGCAGCCACCAAAAAATTCCCGGGTGCAGCCATCTGGGTACCAATGGTAAATTTTTCAAACAATCTAAAAGTGGAAGAACGGAGCATGCTTACGATCTTGAACAAGCATATTAGCAAAAATGTGCCTTATTTGCCACTACTCCCAACTACACAATTCCAAGTTGTTCAGGATGACATACATTGGACACCAACATGCGCCGAGGCCATGTTGACACACTGGGCAGAAAAATTAAACTTCACGGCCCTGTGAACCCAAAACGGGGTCCACTATTGGGGGGTGAGGTTTTAAATTTAACAAAAAACTTTGCACCCACCAACAGTCAATTAAGACTATTAAATAAGGGCCTGTCATTTGTACCCACTCCAAAAATAGACAGAAACATGAAAAAACAACTCACTTTGGACATGCAACAATACCATAGGAGACTACTCCTTACAACGTACTTTAGATTTAATCAGGAATCCGATCCGCCACCCTTTACTCCTAAGTCCACGTGGACACCTAAACTCTCACAGGTCCCGAACACCATTAGGAAAATTATTAGGGCGGACAGGTTTGCGAATAAACAGCTACCTTGGGACTACAGGGAGACCCCAAACCTCGACAGAGAGGAACAACGGGCCCTGACACAATTAGGCCGGGACAAATCTATCGTTATTAAGCCAGCCGATAAAGGCAGTGTGATTGTTCTAATGGACAGAGAGGCCTACACATGGGAAGCAGAGAGGCAATTACATCAGGTAAGTTACTATAAAAAGTTGGACGAACCAATCTTTCTAAAATCTATTCCGGAAGTCCAAAATATCCTCACTAAATTACGGGAAAGGGGCTACATCAATAGGAAACAGGAGACTTACCTGAGAGGTCCAGACAATCCCCGTCCGAGAATCTTCTACCTGCTACCTAAAATACACAAGAAACCTGAGTTATGGAGTGTCCCGTTCGAAATACCACCAGGCCGCCCCATTGTCTCTGACTGTGGCAGCGAAACGTATGCCACAGCGGAGTACATTGAACATTTCCTGAACCCCATTAGTACCAAACACCCCAGCTACCTCAAGGATACCTATGATTTTATAAACAAGATAAAAAACCTTCTTCTCCCAACTGAGAGTCTTTTATTTACAATAGACATTGATAGTCTATACACCAACATTGACACACCGGCGGGCCTGGAAGCGATAAGAGAATGGTTCATCAGATACCCGGACAAACACAGACCTGATGACCTACTCCTAGAATTGCTGGAACTTAATTTGACCAAAAATGATTTTGAATTCGATTCCAAATTTTATGTACAAACAAAGGGAACGGCAATGGGGAAGAAGTTTGCCCCCTCGTACGCCAACATTTTTATGGCCCGATGGGAGGAACGGGCACTGAACAATTGGCCTTCTAAACCACTCTATTACTATAGATTCTTAGATGATATCTGGGGGATCTGGTCAGGGACACGAGATGAATTCATCGCTTTTGCAGCTCATCTCAATCAGTGTGATAAATCGATTAAGATAAAATACACACTGGATGAGTCAGAAGTTAATTTCCTTGACACCATAACCTACAAAGAGAAGGACCTAGGGGGTAGACATAAACTCCAGATCAAGGTCTTCTTCAAGGATACTGATACTCATGCGCTCCTGTTTAAATCAAGCCATCACCCAAAACATACCTTCAAAGGTATTGTGAAATCCCAATTGTTGAGATTTCACAGGATTTGTACCCAACCAGGGGATTTTTGGACAGCCAAGACAATTTTATTTAAAACTCTAGGGAAAAGAGGCTACTCCCGGTCCTTTCTCAGGGACTGTTTAAAGAAGTTCCTGGACAAGAAGAATCAGGAGGGAGCGGAAATAATCCCCCTGACAACTACCTTCTCGATGGGGAGTGTCAGACTGAACAGGCGCTTCAAAGAAAACTTCCAAAAATTTAACACAACGGACCAGGTGCTGGACCATCACAGGGTCATATCGGCCTATAGAAAGAACAAAAATCTGAGGGACATATTAGTCCACAGTAAGCTCCCGGGACTACAGGACACAAACACAAAAAAGAAAAAATCCATGCTATTAGGGCAATATAGACCTAAACGTTGGATTTCTAATCCACAAAGTAAACACCTTTACACCATTTGGCCACCCCTAAAACCCAACATCCAGAATTGTGTGTACCTAATTTACTGCAAAAAATGCAATCTACAATATGTGGGT
The DNA here is from genome assembly GCF_030014385.1 of Trichomycterus rosablanca. NCBI lineage: Eukaryota > Metazoa > Chordata > Actinopteri > Siluriformes > Trichomycteridae > Trichomycterus > Trichomycterus rosablanca. The sequence goes on from NW_026947248.1 coordinate 313,341, forward strand.
GAGACCAGAAACACCTTGGCTACTAGATTAGCGCAACATCGATATAACATTAACAATAAAAAGGAAACACACACACTCCTGGTCCAACACTTCATAAAACATGACATTCAGTCACTAAGGGTCATGGGACTCCAACACAATACACTGTGGTCCCATAACACCCGTAGAACAATAGAAAGGGAATGGATAAATAAATTAAATTCGATACATCCATGGGGCCTTAACGAACAAGTTAGGCAGATCCAGTGAGAGAGGGGGATATGGGGATTAGTGATTGTGCTTGGTGACGTTTTTGTGGGGGACTGGAGTTGATGATTAGTGACATACGGTAGGCCAGTGCCCAACGTAGGCCCCGAACCTGCCCGACAGCCGGGACCGGTTTGGGACCTCGGTACCCTAACCCCAACCCCTAACCCCTTAACCTAACCCTAACCCCTAACCCTAACCCTAACCACCCCCCCTCCCCCTAAAACCTAACCCTAACCTCTTAACCCTAAAAACCTAACCCTAACCTAACCTCTAAACCTAACCTTAACCACTAAACCTAACCAATAACCCCCAACTACCCCTTCCTAAACTCTACCTCCTCAACCTAACCCTAACCACCCCCCCTCCCCCTAAAACCTAACCCTAACCCTTGACCTTAACCCTAAAAACCTAACCCTAACCCTAACCTAACCTCTAAACCTAACCTTAACCACTAAACCTAACCAATAACCCCCAACTACCCCTTCTCCCCCTCCTAAACTCTACCTCCTAAACAAAATAACTCAACCTAATCCCTAATTACTCTAACCCCAACCTCAATAAACCTAATCTTAACCATCACCTAATCCCTAATTACTCTAACCCCAACCTCAATAAACCTAATCTTAACCATAACCTCATTCCTAATTATTCCAACCCCAACCTCAATAAGCCTAATCTTAACCATAACCTAATCCCTAATTACTCTAACCCCAACCTCAATAGACTCATCTCAACGATGACCTTACCCCAATTATTTACCATAACCCAACCCCTAATTACTCTAACCCTAAGCTTAATAAACCTAATTTCAACCCAATTCCCAATTATTCCAACCCCAACCACAATAAACTCCATTTCAACCATAACCCAACTCCCAATTATTCTAACCCTAATCCTAATAAACCTTCCAACTAGAACCTAACCTTCATTTACACTGTCCCCAATCACAATAAATGAAATTTCAATTATAGTTCAGTCCATAATTATATCAACTCTAACCTTAATAAACCTAATTACAACTTCAACCCAATTTCCAAGTACTTTAAATTCAATACACTGAAGCTCTACTACAACCTAATCTTTGATCATCCTAGCCCTGACCCCAAATAAACTGAATTTTAACCGCAATCTAATCACCCATCATCCTAACCCCAATTTAGATTAAAACTAGACTGACTACAACCCACCCTACCTACAATTAATTCAACTTCGACCTCAATAGATATATTTCTAACCCTGACCTACCTTAACCACCTTGACCATAAATTATACAATATAATTGATTGACCTAAAACATAATTTAAAATGGAAACCCCCAAAATAAATCGATATCCTATGTAATATTAATGAAATAAAAAAGGAATAAGGAAAAAAAGGTTATACCACAAGAGGGACACCTGAGGGCGCCACAGTCAACATGAAGTCCTCGAGGATGTTTGGGTATGGATATGGACGTTTGTGTAATATTTTTTGCCACAAGCAAACCAAGAATACACACCGTAGAGAAGTTTAAAGAGCCAAGCGCGCTGAGAACACGACGGTAAACACTTTACAACATGTGTACATAACTAAACATATACTAACACCTAACTACCAGTTTATTAACAATGAATTAATACATCGACTGATAGTGAGTGCATCATGAATTATTGATGAATTAATGATATGTATACATTAACAAATTAATGAGTGACATATGAATAGACTAGGGTTAAATTGGGCCTATTCGGTGCGTACTCTCTCTTAAGCTGGGAAGCCTCGACTTCCCGGCTTGACGGAATCCTAAGGCACCGCTCATTTTTGATCCTCTGCTGCCATCTTTTGGAATAGTCATGCCACATCACTTAGTATGATTTCAGGTTTTTCAACAGCTCGTATTCCAAAAAATACCAAACCTTGGCTACCTGATAAGTCAGAAGAATGTCAACCGAACTGTTCACATCTTGTTCAATCGATTCAGGTACTTTACTGTTCTGTTCCTTTATTTTTTATTGTTATTTTTTAACATTACACACACTGCCAATTGCCTGTGTGTGTGTGTGTGTGTGTGTGTGTGTGTGTGTGTGTCTGTGTCTGTGTCTGTGTGTGTGTGTGTGTGTGTGTGTGTCCACGTACTCGGCCCATGAATCTCATTCTGATACCAGGGGTTACCATTCGTGTTCTTGAACGATTATTGCATTTTTGTGCTTATCATATGTTTTGTTTTGTTTTTTTTGTGTGTGTGTTGTGTGTCATAGGTTCGTGGTCTCGTGGATGTGTGGGTCGTGTGCTGCCCACCTCGGCCACGGACGGATCTTCTGCTCCAAGTCTGACTCGGATCATGTCCTGCTGAAATAAATAAATAAAAGGTAGGCAAATAGTTAGACATACACATGGATTGATGGATGCTTTACTGATCCCCAAGGAAATAAAAGTCCCTGTGGTACAATACAACACACATCATTGACATTACAAACCAGCAAAAAGGACATGTTTGAGTTTCAACCAATGGGATTCCAAACATTTGCATACGGCCAATAGGAGAGCAGACATTTGCATACTGCTACCTCCAGCCAATAGGAGAGCAAAGATTAGCATACGTCTCATTTCAATGCCACTAATTTGAATGCCGCCTCTGGTTTTAACTCTTAACCTAACCCTAACCCTAACCCTAACCCTAACCCTAACCCTAACCCTAACCCTAACCCTAACCCTAACCCTACCTCCAGCCAATAGGAGAGCAAAGATTAGCATACGTCTCATTTCAATGCCACTAATTTGAATGCCGCCTCTGGTTTTAACTCTTAACCTATGAGCAAAACCCTAACCACGCCCCCAATCCAAGGCCTAACCCCAAGCTAACCCCAGACTTACTGCAAGGTGGCACCTGCTGTTTAGGTTAGGAACTGCATCTAACCCCAAGCTAACCCCAGACTTACTGAAAGCTGGCACCTGCTGTTTAGGTTAGGAACTGCATCTAACCCCACATGAAATTAAGAAACCCAAATGAAAGGGCACATTTTCTGCATAATTGCACAGCTTGTAACCCTTGTAACCAATCATGGCTACATCTCTGTAGCAAGCTTTAGGAGCTGAGAAATCGATCCAAGTTTGAATTAGGGCCTGTTTATGTAGCTGCAGACAGTTCTCTTGTCCTTTATGTTCCACGTTTCCTTAATTTTAACCATAACCTAATCCCTAATTATTCTAACCCCAACCTCAATAAACCTAATCTTAACCATTACCTAATCCCTAATTATTCTAACCCCAACCTCAATAAACCTAATCTTAACCATTACCTAATCCCTAATTACTCTAACCCCAACCTCAATAAACCTAATCTTAACCATTACCTAATCCCTAATTACTCTAACCCCAACCTCAATAAACCTAATCTTAACCATAACCTCATTCCTAATTATTCCAACCCCAACCTCAATAAGCCTAATCTTAACCATAACCTAATCCCTAATTACTCTAACCCCAACCTCAATAAACCTAATCTTAACCATTACCTAATCCCTAATTACTCTAACCCCAACCTCAATAAGCCTAATCTTAACCATAACCTAATCCCTAATTATTCTAACCCCAACCTCAATAGACTCATCTCAACGATGACCTTACCCCAATTATTTACCATAACCCAACCCCTAATTACTCTAACCCTAAGCTTAATAAACCTAATTTCAACCCAATTCCCAATTATTCCCGTATCTCGGACGCCTTTAGGACCAGGGTCACGGGGCTCCGATATGTCGCTCGTGCCTACGCGCGGTCCGTCGTACTCTGGTCCGGTGGGCCTACGACATCCGGTTCCCTCGCGGGACCTCCGCACGTCGTCTGGGGCCTGACGACTACTCGCGTACGCGTCGGGGCCCGTGTCTCGGCCGCCTTTCGGACCACGGTGACGGGGCTCCGATATGTCGCTCGTGGCCGGGCCCCCTCCGACGTGCTCGGTTTCGGTGCGCCTACGTCCTACGGTTCCGCCGCGGGACCCCGAAACGTGGTTTTTTGGGCCTACTCGCGTACGCGTCGGGGGCCCGTATCTCGGCCGTCTTTCCACGCGGGACCGCGGGGCTCCGATATGTCGCTGGTAGGTTGGACCTGCACGCCCTGTGCGATTTTGGAGGTCCTACGACGTTTCTTCGAATTTTCCCGATTATTTGACTGAGTGTAGACTAGGGTCAGATCGGCCGCATTCTCTTAATCCGGGAACCTTGCACCATATGGTCGCTGCTTCCCGGCTTAAGGATCTGACCTCTGCAGGGCATGTTCGGAACTGCATCGACATTAAGAAAAGGAAATAAGAAACCCGATGAAACGGCACATTTTCCAGTGTTAGTGCACAGCTTGAAGTTTGTTCTTCTGACCAATCGTTGCTACATCTATGCTGTAGCAGCCTCAAGAGCTGAGAAATCCCATTTTGAATGAATTAAAAGTCAATCGGCGTCTATCCCAGTGGGTTCGGACACCAGCTCTGAATATCCTTCATGAACATAATATCATTGTATGTTGTGTTTGTCTGGATTGAGCTTTTTACATGAAATTATTTACACACTTTATGAACAGATTTTGGAAAGCTCTTTCACTTTGCATTGGAAACACTACATTTCAAGCCGACCACTTCTCCCTGCTCACAGCTGGAAACGCACCGCTCGTTTTTAACCCTCTGCTGCCATCTACTGGACGTTTTCGGTTACAACGTCCTCATGTACTTTTAGAAGTCATACAGCACCAGTTTGTAGGACTTTCAAGGTAGAATGAACCACCTCGTACCCCCCCAACGACACCAGCTATCTTTTTTTGTACCCCCACTGCCTAATTACTTTTACTGGGCTCCAATCTTTAAGTCAGAAGAATGTCAACCGATTTTTGTACCTCATTACAAAACAAACCCCAAGCTAACCCCAGACTTACTGCAAGGTGGCACCTGCTGTTTAGGTTAGGAACTGCATCTAACCCCAAGCTAACCCCAGACTTACTGAAAGCTGGCACCTGCTGTTTAGGTTAGGAACTGCATCTAACCCCAAGCTAACCCCAGACTTACTGAAAGCTGGCACCTGCTGTTTAGGTTAGGAACTGCATCTAACCCCAAGCTAACCCCAGACTTACTGCAAGGTGGCACCTGCTGTTTAGGTTAGGAACTGCATCTAACCCCAAGCTAACCCCAGACTTACTGAAAGCTGGCACCTGCTGTTTAGGTTAGGAACTGCATCTAACCCCACATGAAATTAAGAAACCCAAATGAAAGGGCACATTTTCTGCATAATTGCACAGCTTGTAACCCTTGTAACCAATCATGGCTACATCTCTGTAGCAAGCTTTAGGAGCTGAGAAATCGATCCAAGTTTGAATTAGGGCCTGTTTATGTAGCTGCAGACAGTTCTCTTGTCCTTTATGTTCCACGTTTCCTTAATCTTAACCATCACCTAATCCCTAATTACTCTAACCCCAACCTCAATAAACCTAATCTTAACCATCACCTAATCCCTAATTACTCTAACCCCAACCTCAATAAACCTAATCTTAACCATAACCTCATTCCTAATTATTCCAACCCCAACCTCAATAAGCCTAATCTTAACCATAACCGAATCCCTAATTACTCTAACCCCAACCTCAATAGACTCATCTCAACGATGACCTTACCCCAATTATTTACCATGACCCAACCCCTAATTACTCTAACCCTAAGCTTAATAAACCTAATTTCAACCCAATTCCCAATTATTCCAACCCCAACCACAATAAACTCCATTTCAACCATAACCCAACTCCCAATTATTCTAACCCTAATCCTAATAAACCTTCCAACTAGAACCTAACCTTCATTTACACTGTCCCCAATCACAATAAATGAAATTTCAATTATAGTTCAGTCCATAATTATATCAACTCTAACCTTAATAAACCTAATTACAACTTCAACCCAATTTCCAAGTACTTTAAATTCAATACACTGAAGCTCTACTACAACCTAATCTTTGATCATCCTAGCCCTGACCCCAAATAAACTGAATTTTAACCGCAATCTAATCACCCATCATCCTAACCCCAATTTAGATTAAAACTAGACTGACTACAACCCACCCTACCTACAATTAATTCAACTTCGACCTCAATAGATATATTTCTAACCCTGACCTACCTTAACCACCTTGACCATAAATTATACAATATAATTGATTGACCTAAAACATAATTTAAAATGGAAACCCCCAAAATCAATCGATATCCTATGTAATATTAATGAAATAAAAAAGGAATAAGGAAAAAAAGGTTATACCACAAGAGGGACACCTGAGGGCGCCACAGTCAACATGAAGTCCTCGAGGATGTTTGGGTATGGATATGGACGTTTGTGTAATATTTTTTGCCACAAGCAAACCAAGAATACACACCGTAGAGAAGTTTAAAGAGCCAAGCGCGCTGAGAACACGACGGTAAACACTTTACAACATGTGTACATAACTAAACATATACTAACACCTAACTACCAGTTTATTAACAATGAATTAATACATCGACTGATAGTGAGTGCATCATGAATTATTGATGAATTAATGATATGTATACATTAACAAATTAATGAGTGACATATGAATAGACTAGGGTTAAATTGGGCCTATTCGGTGCGTACTCTCTCTTAAGCTGGGAAGCCTCGACTTCCCGGCTTGACGGAATCCTAAGGCACCGCTCATTTTTGATCCTCTGCTGCCATCTTTTGGAATAGTCATGCCACATCACTTAGTATGATTTCAGGTTTTTCAACAGCTCGTATTCCAAAAAATACCAAACCTTGGCTACCTGATAAGTCAGAAGAATGTCAACCGAACTGTTCACATCTTGTTCAATCGATTCAGGTACTTTACTGTTCTGTTCCTTTATTTTTTATTGTTATTTTTTAACATTACACACACTGCCAATTGCCTGTGTGTGTGTGTGTGTGTGTGTGTGTGTGTGTGTCTGTGTCTGTGTCTGTGTGTGTGTGTGTGTGTGTGTGTGTCCACGTACTCGGCCCATGAATCTCATTCTGATACCAGGGGTTACCATTCGTGTTCTTGAACGATTATTGCATTTTTGTGCTTATCATATGTTTTGTTTTGTTTTTTTTGTGTGTGTGTTGTGTGTCATAGGTTCGTGGTCTCGTGGATGTGTGGGTCGTGTGCTGCCCACCTCGGCCACGGACGGATCTTCTGCTCCAAGTCTGACTCGGATCATGTCCTGCTGAAATAAATAAATAAAAGGTAGGCAAATAGTTAGACATACACATGGATTGATGGATGCTTTACTGATCCCCAAGGAAATAAAAGTCCCTGTGGTACAATACAACACACATCATTGACATTACAAACCAGCAAAAAGGACATGTTTGAGTTTCAACCAATGGGATTCCAAACATTTGCATACGGCCAATAGGAGAGCAGACATTTGCATACTGCTACCTCCAGCCAATAGGAGAGCAAAGATTAGCATACGTCTCATTTCAATGCCACTAATTTGAATGCCGCCTCTGGTTTTAACTCTTAACCTATGAGCAAAACCCTAACCACGCCCCCAATCCAAGGCCTAACCCCAAGCTAACCCCAGACTTACTGCAAGGTGGCACCTGCTGTTTAGGTTAGGAACTGCATCTAACCCCAAGCTAACCCCAGACTTACTGAAAGCTGGCACCTGCTGTTTAGGTTAGGAACTGCATCTAACCCCACATGAAATTAAGAAACCCAAATGAAAGGGCACATTTTCTGCATAATTGCACAGCTTGTAACCCTTGTAACCAATCATGGCTACATCTCTGTAGCAAGCTTTAGGAGCTGAGAAATCGATCCAAGTTTGAATTAGGGCCTGTTTATGTAGCTGCAGACAGTTCTCTTGTCCTTTATGTTCCACGTTTCCTTAATTTTAACCATAACCTAATCCCTAATTATTCTAACCCCAACCTCAATAAACCTAATCTTAACCATTACCTAATCCCTAATTATTCTAACCCCAACCTCAATAAACCTAATCTTAACCATTACCTAATCCCTAATTACTCTAACCCCAACCTCAATAAACCTAATCTTAACCATTACCTAATCCCTAATTACTCTAACCCCAACCTCAATAAACCTAATCTTAACCATAACCTCATTCCTAATTATTCCAACCCCAACCTCAATAAGCCTAATCTTAACCATAACCTAATCCCTAATTACTCTAACCCCAACCTCAATAAACCTAATCTTAACCATTACCTAATCCCTAATTACTCTAACCCCAACCTCAATAAGCCTAATCTTAACCATAACCTAATCCCTAATTATTCTAACCCCAACCTCAATAGACTCATCTCAACGATGACCTTACCCCAATTATTTACCATAACCCAACCCCTAATTACTCTAACCCTAAGCTTAATAAACCTAATTTCAACCCAATTCCCAATTATTCCCGTATCTCGGACGCCTTTAGGACCAGGGTCACGGGGCTCCGATATGTCGCTCGTGCCTACGCGCGGTCCGTCGTACTCTGGTCCGGTGGGCCTACGACATCCGGTTCCCTCGCGGGACCTCCGCACGTCGTCTGGGGCCTGACGACTACTCGCGTACGCGTCGGGGCCCGTGTCTCGGCCGCCTTTCGGACCACGGTGACGGGGCTCCGATATGTCGCTCGTGGCCGGGCCCCCTCCGACGTGCTCGGTTTCGGTGCGCCTACGTCCTACGGTTCCGCCGCGGGACCCCGAAACGTGGTTTTTTGGGCCTACTCGCGTACGCGTCGGGGGCCCGTATCTCGGCCGTCTTTCCACGCGGGACCGCGGGGCTCCGATATGTCGCTGGTAGGTTGGACCTGCACGCCCTGTGCGATTTTGGAGGTCCTACGACGTTTCTTCGAATTTTCCCGATTATTTGACTGAGTGTAGACTAGGGTCAGATCGGCCGCATTCTCTTAATCCGGGAACCTTGCACCATATGGTCGCTGCTTCCCGGCTTAAGGATCTGACCTCTGCAGGGCATGTTCGGAACTGCATCGACATTAAGAAAAGGAAATAAGAAACCCGATGAAACGGCACATTTTCCAGTGTTAGTGCACAGCTTGAAGTTTGTTCTTCTGACCAATCGTTGCTACATCTATGCTGTAGCAGCCTCAAGAGCTGAGAAATCCCATTTTGAATGAATTAAAAGTCAATCGGCGTCTATCCCAGTGGGTTCGGACACCAGCTCTGAATATCCTTCATGAACATAATATCATTGTATGTTGTGTTTGTCTGGATTGAGCTTTTTACATGAAATTATTTACACACTTTATGAACAGATTTTGGAAAGCTCTTTCACTTTGCATTGGAAACACTACATTTCAAGCCGACCACTTCTCCCTGCTCACAGCTGGAAACGCACCGCTCGTTTTTAACCCTCTGCTGCCATCTACTGGACGTTTTCGGTTACAACGTCCTCATGTACTTTTAGAAGTCATACAGCACCAGTTTGTAGGACTTTCAAGGTAGAATGAACCACCTCGTACCCCCCCAACGACACCAGCTATCTTTTTTTGTACCCCCACTGCCTAATTACTTTTACTGGGCTCCAATCTTTAAGTCAGAAGAATGTCAACCGATTTTTGTACCTCATTACAAAACAAACCCCAAGCTAACCCCAGACTTACTGCAAGGTGGCACCTGCTGTTTAGGTTAGGAACTGCATCTAACCCCAAGCTAACCCCAGACTTACTGAAAGCTGGCACCTGCTGTTTAGGTTAGGAACTGCATCTAACCCCAAGCTAACCCCAGACTTACTGAAAGCTGGCACCTGCTGTTTAGGTTAGGAACTGCATCTAACCCCAAGCTAACCCCAGACTTACTGCAAGGTGGCACCTGCTGTTTAGGTTAGGAACTGCATCTAACCCCAAGCTAACCCCAGACTTACTGAAAGCTGGCACCTGCTGTTTAGGTTAGGAACTGCATCTAACCCCACATGAAATTAAGAAACCCAAATGAAAGGGCACATTTTCTGCATAATTGCACAGCTTGTAACCCTTGTAACCAATCATGGCTACATCTCTGTAGCAAGCTTTAGGAGCTGAGAAATCGATCCAAGTTTGAATTAGGGCCTGTTTATGTAGCTGCAGACAGTTCTCTTGTCCTTTATGTTCCACGTTTCCTTAATCTTAACCATCACCTAATCCCTAATTACTCTAACCCCAACCTCAATAAACCTAATCTTAACCATCACCTAATCCCTAATTACTCTAACCCCAACCTCAATAAACCTAATCTTAACCATAACCTCATTCCTAATTATTCCAACCCCAACCTCAATAAGCCTAATCTTAACCATAACCGAATCCCTAATTACTCTAACCCCAACCTCAATAGACTCATCTCAACGATGACCTTACCCCAATTATTTACCATGACCCAACCCCTAATTACTCTAACCCTAAGCTTAATAAACCTAATTTCAACCCAATTCCCAATTATTCCAACCCCAACCACAATAAACTCCATTTCAACCATAACCCAACTCCCAATTATTCTAACCCTAATCCTAATAAACCTTCCAACTAGAACCTAACCTTCATTTACACTGTCCCCAATCACAATAAATGAAATTTCAATTATAGTTCAGTCCATAATTATATCAACTCTAACCTTAATAAACCTAATTACAACTTCAACCCAATTTCCAAGTACTTTAAATTCAATACACTGAAGCTCTACTACAACCTAATCTTTGATCATCCTAGCCCTGACCCCAAATAAACTGAATTTTAACCGCAATCTAATCACCCATCATCCTAACCCCAATTTAGATTAAAACTAGACTGACTACAACCCACCCTACCTACAATTAATTCAACTTCGACCTCAATAGATATATTTCTAACCCTGACCTACCTTAACCACCTTGACCATAAATTATACAATATAATTGATTGACCTAAAACATAATTTAAAATGGAAACCCCCAAAATCAATCGATATCCTATGTAATATTAATGAAATAAAAAAGGAATAAGGAAAAAAAGGTTATACCACAAGAGGGACACCTGAGGGCGCCACAGTCAACATGAAGTCCTCGAGGATGTTTGGGTATGGATATGGACGTTTGTGTAATATTTTTTGCCACAAGCAAACCAAGAATACACACCGTAGAGAAGTTTAAAGAGCCAAGCGCGCTGAGAACACGACGGTAAACACTTTACAACATGTGTACATAACTAAACATATACTAACACCTAACTACCAGTTTATTAACAATGAATTAATACATCGACTGATAGTGAGTGCATCATGAATTATTGATGAATTAATGATATGTATACATTAACAAATTAATGAGTGACATATGAATAGACTAGGGTTAAATTGGGCCTATTCGGTGCGTACTCTCTCTTAAGCTGGGAAGCCTCGACTTCCCGGCTTGACGGAATCCTAAGGCACCGCTCATTTTTGATCCTCTGCTGCCATCTTTTGGAATAGTCATGCCACATCACTTAGTATGATTTCAGGTTTTTCAACAGCTCGTATTCCAAAAAATACCAAACCTTGGCTACCTGATAAGTCAGAAGAATGTCAACCGAACTGTTCACATCTTGTTCAATCGATTCAGGTACTTTACTGTTCTGTTCCTTTATTTTTTATTGTTATTTTTTAACATTACACACACTGCCAATTGCCTGTGTGTGTGTGTGTGTGTGTGTGTGTGTGTGTGTCTGTGTCTGTGTCTGTGTGTGTGTGTGTGTGTGTGTGTGTCCACGTACTCGGCCCATGAATCTCATTCTGATACCAGGGGTTACCATTCGTGTTCTTGAACGATTATTGCATTTTTGTGCTTATCATATGTTTTGTTTTGTTTTTTTTGTGTGTGTGTTGTGTGTCATAGGTTCGTGGTCTCGTGGATGTGTGGGTCGTGTGCTGCCCACCTCGGCCACGGACGGATCTTCTGCTCCAAGTCTGACTCGGATCATGTCCTGCTGAAATAAATAAATAAAAGGTAGGCAAATAGTTAGACATACACATGGATTGATGGATGCTTTACTGATCCCCAAGGAAATAAAAGTCCCTGTGGTACAATACAACACACATCATTGACATTACAAACCAGCAAAAAGGACATGTTTGAGTTTCAACCAATGGGATTCCAAACATTTGCATACGGCCAATAGGAGAGCAGACATTTGCATACTGCTACCTCCAGCCAATAGGAGAGCAAAGATTAGCATACGTCTCATTTCAATGCCACTAATTTGAATGCCGCCTCTGGTTTTAACTCTTAACCTATGAGCAAAACCCTAACCACGCCCCCAATCCAAGGCCTAACCCCAAGCTAACCCCAGACTTACTGCAAGGTGGCACCTGCTGTTTAGGTTAGGAACTGCATCTAACCCCAAGCTAACCCCAGACTTACTGAAAGCTGGCACCTGCTGTTTAGGTTAGGAACTGCATCTAACCCCACATGAAATTAAGAAACCCAAATGAAAGGGCACATTTTCTGCATAATTGCACAGCTTGTAACCCTTGTAACCAATCATGGCTACATCTCTGTAGCAAGCTTTAGGAGCTGAGAAATCGATCCAAGTTTGAATTAGGGCCTGTTTATGTAGCTGCAGACAGTTCTCTTGTCCTTTATGTTCCACGTTTCCTTAATTTTAACCATAACCTAATCCCTAATTATTCTAACCCCAACCTCAATAAACCTAATCTTAACCATTACCTAATCCCTAATTATTCTAACCCCAACCTCAATAAACCTAATCTTAACCATTACCTAATCCCTAATTACTCTAACCCCAACCTCAATAAACCTAATCTTAACCATTACCTAATCCCTAATTACTCTAACCCCAACCTCAATAAACCTAATCTTAACCATAACCTCATTCCTAATTATTCCAACCCCAACCTCAATAAGCCTAATCTTAACCATAACCTAATCCCTAATTACTCTAACCCCAACCTCAATAAACCTAATCTTAACCATTACCTAATCCCTAATTACTCTAACCCCAACCTCAATAAGCCTAATCTTAACCATAACCTAATCCCTAATTATTCTAACCCCAACCTCAATAGACTCATCTCAACGATGACCTTACCCCAATTATTTACCATAACCCAACCCCTAATTACTCTAACCCTAAGCTTAATAAACCTAATTTCAACCCAATTCCCAATTATTCCCGTATCTCGGACGCCTTTAGGACCAGGGTCACGGGGCTCCGATATGTCGCTCGTGCCTACGCGCGGTCCGTCGTACTCTGGTCCGGTGGGCCTACGACATCCGGTTCCCTCGCGGGACCTCCGCACGTCGTCTGGGGCCTGACGACTACTCGCGTACGCGTCGGGGCCCGTGTCTCGGCCGCCTTTCGGACCACGGTGACGGGGCTCCGATATGTCGCTCGTGGCCGGGCCCCCTCCGACGTGCTCGGTTTCGGTGCGCCTACGTCCTACGGTTCCGCCGCGGGACCCCGAAACGTGGTTTTTTGGGCCTACTCGCGTACGCGTCGGGGGCCCGTATCTCGGCCGTCTTTCCACGCGGGACCGCGGGGCTCCGATATGTCGCTGGTAGGTTGGACCTGCACGCCCTGTGCGATTTTGGAGGTCCTACGACGTTTCTTCGAATTTTCCCGATTATTTGACTGAGTGTAGACTAGGGTCAGATCGGCCGCATTCTCTTAATCCGGGAACCTTGCACCATATGGTCGCTGCTTCCCGGCTTAAGGATCTGACCTCTGCAGGGCATGTTCGGAACTGCATCGACATTAAGAAAAGGAAATAAGAAACCCGATGAAACGGCACATTTTCCAGTGTTAGTGCACAGCTTGAAGTTTGTTCTTCTGACCAATCGTTGCTACATCTATGCTGTAGCAGCCTCAAGAGCTGAGAAATCCCATTTTGAATGAATTAAAAGTCAATCGGCGTCTATCCCAGTGGGTTCGGACACCAGCTCTGAATATCCTTCATGAACATAATATCATTGTATGTTGTGTTTGTCTGGATTGAGCTTTTTACATGAAATTATTTACACACTTTATGAACAGATTTTGGAAAGCTCTTTCACTTTGCATTGGAAACACTACATTTCAAGCCGACCACTTCTCCCTGCTCACAGCTGGAAACGCACCGCTCGTTTTTAACCCTCTGCTGCCATCTACTGGACGTTTTCGGTTACAACGTCCTCATGTACTTTTAGAAGTCATACAGCACCAGTTTGTAGGACTTTCAAGGTAGAATGAACCACCTCGTACCCCCCCAACGACACCAGCTATCTTTTTTTGTACCCCCACTGCCTAATTACTTTTACTGGGCTCCAATCTTTAAGTCAGAAGAATGTCAACCGATTTTTGTACCTCATTACAAAACAAACCCCAAGCTAACCCCAGACTTACTGCAAGGTGGCACCTGCTGTTTAGGTTAGGAACTGCATCTAACCCCAAGCTAACCCCAGACTTACTGAAAGCTGGCACCTGCTGTTTAGGTTAGGAACTGCATCTAACCCCAAGCTAACCCCAGACTTACTGAAAGCTGGCACCTGCTGTTTAGGTTAGGAACTGCATCTAACCCCAAGCTAACCCCAGACTTACTGCAAGGTGGCACCTGCTGTTTAGGTTAGGAACTGCATCTAACCCCAAGCTAACCCCAGACTTACTGAAAGCTGGCACCTGCTGTTTAGGTTAGGAACTGCATCTAACCCCACATGAAATTAAGAAACCCAAATGAAAGGGCACATTTTCTGCATAATTGCACAGCTTGTAACCCTTGTAACCAATCATGGCTACATCTCTGTAGCAAGCTTTAGGAGCTGAGAAATCGATCCAAGTTTGAATTAGGGCCTGTTTATGTAGCTGCAGACAGTTCTCTTGTCCTTTATGTTCCACGTTTCCTTAATCTTAACCATCACCTAATCCCTAATTACTCTAACCCCAACCTCAATAAACCTAATCTTAACCATCACCTAATCCCTAATTACTCTAACCCCAACCTCAATAAACCTAATCTTAACCATAACCTCATTCCTAATTATTCCAACCCCAACCTCAATAAGCCTAATCTTAACCATAACCGAATCCCTAATTACTCTAACCCCAACCTCAATAGACTCATCTCAACGATGACCTTACCCCAATTATTTACCATGACCCAACCCCTAATTACTCTAACCCTAAGCTTAATAAACCTAATTTCAACCCAATTCCCAATTATTCCAACCCCAACCACAATAAACTCCATTTCAACCATAACCCAACTCCCAATTATTCTAACCCTAATCCTAATAAACCTTCCAACTAGAACCTAACCTTCATTTACACTGTCCCCAATCACAATAAATGAAATTTCAATTATAGTTCAGTCCATAATTATATCAACTCTAACCTTAATAAACCTAATTACAACTTCAACCCAATTTCCAAGTACTTTAAATTCAATACACTGAAGCTCTACTACAACCTAATCTTTGATCATCCTAGCCCTGACCCCAAATAAACTGAATTTTAACCGCAATCTAATCACCCATCATCCTAACCCCAATTTAGATTAAAACTAGACTGACTACAACCCACCCTACCTACAATTAATTCAACTTCGACCTCAATAGATATATTTCTAACCCTGACCTACCTTAACCACCTTGACCATAAATTATACAATATAATTGATTGACCTAAAACATAATTTAAAATGGAAACCCCCAAAATCAATCGATATCCTATGTAATATTAATGAAATAAAAAAGGAATAAGGAAAAAAAGGTTATACCACAAGAGGGACACCTGAGGGCGCCACAGTCAACATGAAGTCCTCGAGGATGTTTGGGTATGGATATGGACGTTTGTGTAATATTTTTTGCCACAAGCAAACCAAGAATACACACCGTAGAGAAGTTTAAAGAGCCAAGCGCGCTGAGAACACGACGGTAAACACTTTACAACATGTGTACATAACTAAACATATACTAACACCTAACTACCAGTTTATTAACAATGAATTAATACATCGACTGATAGTGAGTGCATCATGAATTATTGATGAATTAATGATATGTATACATTAACAAATTAATGAGTGACATATGAATAGACTAGGGTTAAATTGGGCCTATTCGGTGCGTACTCTCTCTTAAGCTGGGAAGCCTCGACTTCCCGGCTTGACGGAATCCTAAGGCACCGCTCATTTTTGATCCTCTGCTGCCATCTTTTGGAATAGTCATGCCACATCACTTAGTATGATTTCAGGTTTTTCAACAGCTCGTATTCCAAAAAATACCAAACCTTGGCTACCTGATAAGTCAGAAGAATGTCAACCGAACTGTTCACATCTTGTTCAATCGATTCAGGTACTTTACTGTTCTGTTCCTTTATTTTTTATTGTTATTTTTTAACATTACACACACTGCCAATTGCCTGTGTGTGTGTGTGTGTGTGTGTGTGTGTGTGTGTCTGTGTCTGTGTCTGTGTGTGTGTGTGTGTGTGTGTGTGTCCACGTACTCGGCCCATGAATCTCATTCTGATACCAGGGGTTACCATTCGTGTTCTTGAACGATTATTGCATTTTTGTGCTTATCATATGTTTTGTTTTGTTTTTTTTGTGTGTGTGTTGTGTGTCATAGGTTCGTGGTCTCGTGGATGTGTGGGTCGTGTGCTGCCCACCTCGGCCACGGACGGATCTTCTGCTCCAAGTCTGACTCGGATCATGTCCTGCTGAAATAAATAAATAAAAGGTAGGCAAATAGTTAGACATACACATGGATTGATGGATGCTTTACTGATCCCCAAGGAAATAAAAGTCCCTGTGGTACAATACAACACACATCATTGACATTACAAACCAGCAAAAAGGACATGTTTGAGTTTCAACCAATGGGATTCCAAACATTTGCATACGGCCAATAGGAGAGCAGACATTTGCATACTGCTACCTCCAGCCAATAGGAGAGCAAAGATTAGCATACGTCTCATTTCAATGCCACTAATTTGAATGCCGCCTCTGGTTTTAACTCTTAACCTAACCCTAACCCTAACCCTAACCCTAACCCTAACCCTAACCCTAACCCTAACCCTAACCCTGGCACCTGCTGTTTAGGTTAGGAACTGCATCTAACCCCAAGCTAACCCCAGACTTACTGAAAGCTGGCACCTGCTGTTTAGGTTAGGAACTGCATCTAACCCCAAGCTAACCCCAGACTTACTGCAAGGTGGCACCTGCTGTTTAGGTTAGGAACTGCATCTAACCCCAAGCTAACCCCAGACTTACTGAAAGCTGGCACCTGCTGTTTAGGTTAGGAACTGCATCTAACCCCACATGAAATTAAGAAACCCAAATGAAAGGGCACATTTTCTGCATAATTGCACAGCTTGTAACCCTTGTAACCAATCATGGCTACATCTCTGTAGCAAGCTTTAGGAGCTGAGAAATCGATCCAAGTTTGAATTAGGGCCTGTTTATGTAGCTGCAGACAGTTCTCTTGTCCTTTATGTTCCACGTTTCCTTAATCTTAACCATCACCTAATCCCTAATTACTCTAACCCCAACCTCAATAAACCTAATCTTAACCATCACCTAATCCCTAATTACTCTAACCCCAACCTCAATAAACCTAATCTTAACCATAACCTCATTCCTAATTATTCCAACCCCAACCTCAATAAGCCTAATCTTAACCATAACCGAATCCCTAATTACTCTAACCCCAACCTCAATAGACTCATCTCAACGATGACCTTACCCCAATTATTTACCATGACCCAACCCCTAATTACTCTAACCCTAAGCTTAATAAACCTAATTTCAACCCAATTCCCAATTATTCCAACCCCAACCACAATAAACTCCATTTCAACCATAACCCAACTCCCAATTATTCTAACCCTAATCCTAATAAACCTTCCAACTAGAACCTAACCTTCATTTACACTGTCCCCAATCACAATAAATGAAATTTCAATTATAGTTCAGTCCATAATTATATCAACTCTAACCTTAATAAACCTAATTACAACTTCAACCCAATTTCCAAGTACTTTAAATTCAATACACTGAAGCTCTACTACAACCTAATCTTTGATCATCCTAGCCCTGACCCCAAATAAACTGAATTTTAACCGCAATCTAATCACCCATCATCCTAACCCCAATTTAGATTAAAACTAGACTGACTACAACCCACCCTACCTACAATTAATTCAACTTCGACCTCAATAGATATATTTCTAACCCTGACCTACCTTAACCACCTTGACCATAAATTATACAATATAATTGATTGACCTAAAACATAATTTAAAATGGAAACCCCCAAAATCAATCGATATCCTATGTAATATTAATGAAATAAAAAAGGAATAAGGAAAAAAAGGTTATACCACAAGAGGGACACCTGAGGGCGCCACAGTCAACATGAAGTCCTCGAGGATGTTTGGGTATGGATATGGACGTTTGTGTAATATTTTTTGCCACAAGCAAACCAAGAATACACACCGTAGAGAAGTTTAAAGAGCCAAGCGCGCTGAGAACACGACGGTAAACACTTTACAACATGTGTACATAACTAAACATATACTAACACCTAACTACCAGTTTATTAACAATGAATTAATACATCGACTGATAGTGAGTGCATCATGAATTATTGATGAATTAATGATATGTATACATTAACAAATTAATGAGTGACATATGAATAGACTAGGGTTAAATTGGGCCTATTCGGTGCGTACTCTCTCTTAAGCTGGGAAGCCTCGACTTCCCGGCTTGACGGAATCCTAAGGCACCGCTCATTTTTGATCCTCTGCTGCCATCTTTTGGAATAGTCATGCCACATCACTTAGTATGATTTCAGGTTTTTCAACAGCTCGTATTCCAAAAAATACCAAACCTTGGCTACCTGATAAGTCAGAAGAATGTCAACCGAACTGTTCACATCTTGTTCAATCGATTCAGGTACTTTACTGTTCTGTTCCTTTATTTTTTATTGTTATTTTTTAACATTACACACACTGCCAATTGCCTGTGTGTGTGTGTGTGTGTGTGTGTGTGTCTGTGTCTGTGTCTGTGTGTGTGTGTGTGTGTGTGTGTGTCCACGTACTCGGCCCATGAATCTCATTCTGATACCAGGGGTTACCATTCGTGTTCTTGAACGATTATTGCATTTTTGTGCTTATCATATGTTTTGTTTTGTTTTTTTTGTGTGTGTGTTGTGTGTCATAGGTTCGTGGTCTCGTGGATGTGTGGGTCGTGTGCTGCCCACCTCGGCCACGGACGGATCTTCTGCTCCAAGTCTGACTCGGATCATGTCCTGCTGAAATAAATAAATAAAAGGTAGGCAAATAGTTAGACATACACATGGATTGATGGATGCTTTACTGATCCCCAAGGAAATAAAAGTCCCTGTGGTACAATACAACACACATCATTGACATTACAAACCAGCAAAAAGGACATGTTTGAGTTTCAACCAATGGGATTCCAAACATTTGCATACGGCCAATAGGAGAGCAGACATTTGCATACTGCTACCTCCAGCCAATAGGAGAGCAAAGATTAGCATACGTCTCATTTCAATGCCACTAATTTGAATGCCGCCTCTGGTTTTAACTCTTAACCTATGAGCAAAACCCTAACCACGCCCCCAATCCAAGGCCTAACCCCAAGCTAACCCCAGACTTACTGAAAGCTGGCACCTGCTGTTTAGGTTAGGAACTGCATCTAACCCCAAGCTAACCCCAGACTTACTGAAAGCTGGCACCTGCTGTTTAGGTTAGGAACTGCATCTAACCCCAAGCTAACCCCAGACTTACTGAAAGCTGGCACCTGCTGTTTAGGTTAGGAACTGCATCTAACCCCAAGCTAACCCCAGACTTACTGAAAGCTGGCACCTGCTGTTTAGGTTAGGAACTGCATCTAACCCCAAGCTAACCCCAGACTTACTGAAAGCTGGCACCTGCTGTTTAGGTTAGGAACTGCATCTAACCCCACATGAAATTAAGAAACCCAAATGAAAGGGCACATTTTCTGCATAATTGCACAGCTTGTAACCCTTGTAACCAATCATGGCTACATCTCTGTAGCAAGCTTTAGGAGCTGAGAAATCGATCCAAGTTTGAATTAGGGCCTGTTTATGTAGCTGCAGACAGTTCTCTTGTCCTTTATGTTCCACGTTTCCTTAATCTTAACCATCACCTAATCCCTAATTACTCTAACCCCAACCTCAATAAACCTAATCTTAACCATCACCTAATCCCTAATTACTCTAACCCCAACCTCAATAAACCTAATCTTAACCATAACCTCATTCCTAATTATTCCAACCCCAACCTCAATAAGCCTAATCTTAACCATAACCTAATCCCTAATTACTCTAACCCCAACCTCAATAAACCTAATCTTAACCATCACCTAATCCCTAATTACTCTAACCCCAACCTCAATAAACCTAATCTTAACCATCACCTAATCCCTAATTACTCTAACCCCAACCTCAATAAACCTAATCTTAACCATAACCTCATTCCTAATTATTCCAACCCCAACCTCAATAAGCCTAATCTTAACCATAACCTAATCCCTAATTACTCTAACCCCAACCTCAATAGACTCATCTCAACGATGACCTTACCCCAATTATTTACCATAACCCAACCCCTAATTACTCTAACCCTAAGCTTAATAAACCTAATTTCAACCCAATTCCCAATTATTCCAACCCCAACCACAATAAACTCCATTTCAACCATAACCCAACTCCCAATTATTCTAACCCTAATCCTAATAAACCTTCCAACTAGAACCTAACCTTCATTTACACTGTCCCCAATCACAATAAATGAAATTTCAATTATAGTTCAGTCCATAATTATATCAACTCTAACCTTAATAAACCTAATTACAACTTCAACCCAATTTCCAAGTACTTTAAATTCAATACACTGAAGCTCTACTACAACCTAATCTTTGATCATCCTAGCCCTGACCCCAAATAAACTGAATTTTAACCGCAATCTAATCACCCATCATCCTAACCCCAATTTAGATTAAAACTAGACTGACTACAACCCACCCTACCTACAATTAATTCAACTTCGACCTCAATAGATATATTTCTAACCCTGACCTACCTTAACCACCTTGACCATAAATTATACAATATAATTGATTGACCTAAAACATAATTTAAAATGGAAACCCCCAAAATCAATCGATATCCTATGTAATATTAATGAAATAAAAAAGGAATAAGGAAAAAAAGGTTATACCACAAGAGGGACACCTGAGGGCGCCACAGTCAACATGAAGTCCTCGAGGATGTTTGGGTATGGATATGGACGTTTTGTGTAATATTTTTTGCCACAAGCAAACCAAGAATACACACCGTAGAGAAGTTTAAAGAGCCAAGCGCGCTGAGAACACGACGGTAAACACTTTACAACATGTGTACATAACTAAACATATACTAACACCTAACTACCAGTTTATTAACAATGAATTAATACATCGACTGATAGTGAGTGCATCATGAATTATTGATGAATTAATGATATGTATACATTAACAAATTAATGAGTGACATATGAATAGACTAGGGTTAAATTGGGCCTATTCGGTGCGTACTCTCTCTTAAGCTGGGAAGCCTCGACTTCCCGGCTTGACGGAATCCTAAGGCACCGCTCATTTTTGATCCTCTGCTGCCATCTTTTGGAATAGTCATGCCACATCACTTAGTATGATTTCAGGTTTTTCAACAGCTCATATTCCAAAAAATACCAAACCTTGGCTACCTGATAAGTCAGAAGAATGTCAACCGAACTGTTCACATCTTGTTCAATCGATTCAGGTACTTTACTGTTCTGTTCCTTTATTTTTTATTGTTATTTTTTAACATTACACACACTGCCAATTGCCTGTGTGTGTGTGTGTGTGTGTGTGTGTGTGTCTGTGTCTGTGTCTGTGTGTGTGTGTGTGTGTGTGTGTGTCCACGTACTCGGCCCATGAATCTCATTCTGATACCAGGGGTTACCATTCGTGTTCTTGAACGATTATTGCATTTTTGTGCTTATCATATGTTTTTTTTTTTTTTTTTTGTGTGTGTGTTGTGTGTCATAGGTTCGTGGTCTCGTGGATGTGTGGGTCGTGTGCTGCCCACCTCGGCCACGGACGGATCTTCTGCTCCAAGTCTGACTCGGATCATGTCCTGCTGAAATAAATAAATAAAAGGTAGGCAAATAGTTAGACATACACATGGATTGATGGATGCTTTACTGATCCCCAAGGAAATAAAAGTCCCTGTGGTACAATACAACACACATCATTGACATTACAAACCAGCAAAAAGGACATGTTTGAGTTTCAACCAATGGGATTCCAAACATTTGCATACGGCCAATAGGAGAGCAGACATTTGCATACTGCTACCTCCAGCCAATAGGAGAGCAAAGATTAGCATACGTCTCATTTCAATGCCACTAATTTGAATGCCGCCTCTGGTTTTAACTCTTAACCTAACCCTAACCCTAACCCTAACCCTAACCCTAACCCTAACCCTAACCCTAACCCTAACCCTAACCCTAACTAGACTGACTACAACCCACCCTACCTACAATTAATTCAACTTCGACCTCAATAGATATATTTCTAACCCTGACCTACCTTAACCACCTTGACCATAAATTATACAATATAATTGATTGACCTAAAACATAATTTAAAATGGAAACCCCCAAAATCAATCGATATCCTATGTAATATTAATGAAATAAAAAAGGAATAAGGAAAAAAAGGTTATACCACAAGAGGGACACCTGAGGGCGCCACAGTCAACATGAAGTCCTCGAGGATGTTTGGGTATGGATATGGACGTTTTGTGTAATATTTTTTGCCACAAGCAAACCAAGAATACACACCGTAGAGAAGTTTAAAGAGCCAAGCGCGCTGAGAACACGACGGTAAACACTTTACAACATGTGTACATAACTAAACATATACTAACACCTAACTACCAGTTTATTAACAATGAATTAATACATCGACTGATAGTGAGTGCATCATGAATTATTGATGAATTAATGATATGTATACATTAACAAATTAATGAGTGACATATGAATAGACTAGGGTTAAATTGGGCCTATTCGGTGCGTACTCTCTCTTAAGCTGGGAAGCCTCGACTTCCCGGCTTGACGGAATCCTAAGGCACCGCTCATTTTTGATCCTCTGCTGCCATCTTTTGGAATAGTCATGCCACATCACTTAGTATGATTTCAGGTTTTTCAACAGCTCATATTCCAAAAAATACCAAACCTTGGCTACCTGATAAGTCAGAAGAATGTCAACCGAACTGTTCACATCTTGTTCAATCGATTCAGGTACTTTACTGTTCTGTTCCTTTATTTTTTATTGTTATTTTTTAACATTACACACACTGCCAATTGCCTGTGTGTGTGTGTGTGTGTGTGTGTGTGTGTCTGTGTCTGTGTCTGTGTGTGTGTGTGTGTGTGTGTGTGTCCACGTACTCGGCCCATGAATCTCATTCTGATACCAGGGGTTACCATTCGTGTTCTTGAACGATTATTGCATTTTTGTGCTTATCATATGTTTTGTTTTGTTTTTTTTGTGTGTGTGTTGTGTGTCATAGGTTCGTGGTCTCGTGGATGTGTGGGTCGTGTGCTGCCCACCTCGGCCACGGACGGATCTTCTGCTCCAAGTCTGACTCGGATCATGTCCTGCTGAAATAAATAAATAAAAGGTAGGCAAATAGTTAGACATACACATGGATTGATGGATGCTTTACTGATCCCCAAGGAAATAAAAGTCCCTGTGGTACAATACAACACACATCATTGACATTACAAACCAGCAAAAAGGACATGTTTGAGTTTCAACCAATGGGATTCCAAACATTTGCATACGGCCAATAGGAGAGCAGACATTTGCATACTGCTACCTCCAGCCAATAGGAGAGCAAAGATTAGCATACGTCTCATTTCAATGCCACTAATTTGAATGCCGCCTCTGGTTTTAACTCTTAACCTATGAGCAAAACCCTAACCACGCCCCCAATCCAAGGCCTAACCCCAAGCTAACCCCAGACTTACTGAAAGCTGGCACCTGCTGTTTAGGTTAGGAACTGCATCTAACCCCAAGCTAACCCCAGACTTACTGAAAGCTGGCACCTGCTGTTTAGGTTAGGAACTGCATCTAACCCCAAGCTAACCCCAGACTTACTGAAAGCTGGCACCTGCTGTTTAGGTTAGGAACTGCATCTAACCCCAAGCTAACCCCAGACTTACTGAAAGCTGGCACCTGCTGTTTAGGTTAGGAACTGCATCTAACCCCAAGCTAACCCCAGACTTACTGAAAGCTGGCACCTGCTGTTTAGGTTAGGAACTGCATCTAACCCCACATGAAATTAAGAAACCCAAATGAAAGGGCACATTTTCTGCATAATTGCACAGCTTGTAACCCTTGTAACCAATCATGGCTACATCTCTGTAGCAAGCTTTAGGAGCTGAGAAATCGATCCAAGTTTGAATTAGGGCCTGTTTATGTAGCTGCAGACAGTTCTCTTGTCCTTTATGTTCCACGTTTCCTTAATCTTAACCATCACCTAATCCCTAATTACTCTAACCCCAACCTCAATAAACCTAATCTTAACCATCACCTAATCCCTAATTACTCTAACCCCAACCTCAATAAACCTAATCTTAACCATAACCTCATTCCTAATTATTCCAACCCCAACCTCAATAAGCCTAATCTTAACCATAACCTAATCCCTAATTACTCTAACCCCAACCTCAATAAACCTAATCTTAACCATCACCTAATCCCTAATTACTCTAACCCCAACCTCAATAAACCTAATCTTAACCATCACCTAATCCCTAATTACTCTAACCCCAACCTCAATAAACCTAATCTTAACCATAACCTCATTCCTAATTATTCCAACCCCAACCTCAATAAGCCTAATCTTAACCATAACCTAATCCCTAATTACTCTAACCCCAACCTCAATAGACTCATCTCAACGATGACCTTACCCCAATTATTTACCATAACCCAACCCCTAATTACTCTAACCCTAAGCTTAATAAACCTAATTTCAACCCAATTCCCAATTATTCCAACCCCAACCACAATAAACTCCATTTCAACCATAACCCAACTCCCAATTATTCTAACCCTAATCCTAATAAACCTTCCAACTAGAACCTAACCTTCATTTACACTGTCCCCAATCACAATAAATGAAATTTCAATTATAGTTCAGTCCATAATTATATCAACTCTAACCTTAATAAACCTAATTACAACTTCAACCCAATTTCCAAGTACTTTAAATTCAATACACTGAAGCTCTACTACAACCTAATCTTTGATCATCCTAGCCCTGACCCCAAATAAACTGAATTTTAACCGCAATCTAATCACCCATCATCCTAACCCCAATTTAGATTAAAACTAGACTGACTACAACCCACCCTACCTACAATTAATTCAACTTCGACCTCAATAGATATATTTCTAACCCTGACCTACCTTAACCACCTTGACCATAAATTATACAATATAATTGATTGACCTAAAACATAATTTAAAATGGAAACCCCCAAAATCAATCGATATCCTATGTAATATTAATGAAATAAAAAAGGAATAAGGAAAAAAAGGTTATACCACAAGAGGGACACCTGAGGGCGCCACAGTCAACATGAAGTCCTCGAGGATGTTTGGGTATGGATATGGACGTTTTGTGTAATATTTTTTGCCACAAGCAAACCAAGAATACACACCGTAGAGAAGTTTAAAGAGCCAAGCGCGCTGAGAACACGACGGTAAACACTTTACAACATGTGTACATAACTAAACATATACTAACACCTAACTACCAGTTTATTAACAATGAATTAATACATCGACTGATAGTGAGTGCATCATGAATTATTGATGAATTAATGATATGTATACATTAACAAATTAATGAGTGACATATGAATAGACTAGGGTTAAATTGGGCCTATTCGGTGCGTACTCTCTCTTAAGCTGGGAAGCCTCGACTTCCCGGCTTGACGGAATCCTAAGGCACCGCTCATTTTTGATCCTCTGCTGCCATCTTTTGGAATAGTCATGCCACATCACTTAGTATGATTTCAGGTTTTTCAACAGCTCATATTCCAAAAAATACCAAACCTTGGCTACCTGATAAGTCAGAAGAATGTCAACCGAACTGTTCACATCTTGTTCAATCGATTCAGGTACTTTACTGTTCTGTTCCTTTATTTTTTATTGTTATTTTTTAACATTACACACACTGCCAATTGCCTGTGTGTGTGTGTGTGTGTGTGTGTGTGTGTCTGTGTCTGTGTCTGTGTGTGTGTGTGTGTGTGTGTGTGTCCACGTACTCGGCCCATGAATCTCATTCTGATACCAGGGGTTACCATTCGTGTTCTTGAACGATTATTGCATTTTTGTGCTTATCATATGTTTTGTTTTGTTTTTTTTGTGTGTGTGTTGTGTGTCATAGGTTCGTGGTCTCGTGGATGTGTGGGTCGTGTGCTGCCCACCTCGGCCACGGACGGATCTTCTGCTCCAAGTCTGACTCGGATCATGTCCTGCTGAAATAAATAAATAAAAGGTAGGCAAATAGTTAGACATACACATGGATTGATGGATGCTTTACTGATCCCCAAGGAAATAAAAGTCCCTGTGGTACAATACAACACACATCATTGACATTACAAACCAGCAAAAAGGACATGTTTGAGTTTCAACCAATGGGATTCCAAACATTTGCATACGGCCAATAGGAGAGCAGACATTTGCATACTGCTACCTCCAGCCAATAGGAGAGCAAAGATTAGCATACGTCTCATTTCAATGCCACTAATTTGAATGCCGCCTCTGGTTTTAACTCTTAACCTATGAGCAAAACCCTAACCACGCCCCCAATCCAAGGCCTAACCCCAAGCTAACCCCAGACTTACTGAAAGCTGGCACCTGCTGTTTAGG
Source organism: Trichomycterus rosablanca (assembly GCF_030014385.1). NCBI lineage: Eukaryota > Metazoa > Chordata > Actinopteri > Siluriformes > Trichomycteridae > Trichomycterus > Trichomycterus rosablanca. The sequence continues at coordinate 340,552 of NW_026947248.1, forward strand.
TTAGGAACTGCATCTAACCCCAAGCTAACCCCAGACTTACTGAAAGCTGGCACCTGCTGTTTAGGTTAGGAACTGCATCTAACCCCAAGCTAACCCCAGACTTACTGAAAGCTGGCACCTGCTGTTTAGGTTAGGAACTGCATCTAACCCCAAGCTAACCCCAGACTTACTGAAAGCTGGCACCTGCTGTTTAGGTTAGGAACTGCATCTAACCCCAAGCTAACCCCAGACTTACTGAAAGCTGGCACCTGCTGTTTAGGTTAGGAACTGCATCTAACCCCACATGAAATTAAGAAACCCAAATGAAAGGGCACATTTTCTGCATAATTGCACAGCTTGTAACCCTTGTAACCAATCATGGCTACATCTCTGTAGCAAGCTTTAGGAGCTGAGAAATCGATCCAAGTTTGAATTAGGGCCTGTTTATGTAGCTGCAGACAGTTCTCTTGTCCTTTATGTTCCACGTTTCCTTAATCTTAACCATCACCTAATCCCTAATTACTCTAACCCCAACCTCAATAAACCTAATCTTAACCATCACCTAATCCCTAATTACTCTAACCCCAACCTCAATAAACCTAATCTTAACCATAACCTCATTCCTAATTATTCCAACCCCAACCTCAATAAGCCTAATCTTAACCATAACCTAATCCCTAATTACTCTAACCCCAACCTCAATAAACCTAATCTTAACCATCACCTAATCCCTAATTACTCTAACCCCAACCTCAATAAACCTAATCTTAACCATCACCTAATCCCTAATTACTCTAACCCCAACCTCAATAAACCTAATCTTAACCATAACCTCATTCCTAATTATTCCAACCCCAACCTCAATAAGCCTAATCTTAACCATAACCTAATCCCTAATTACTCTAACCCCAACCTCAATAGACTCATCTCAACGATGACCTTACCCCAATTATTTACCATAACCCAACCCCTAATTACTCTAACCCTAAGCTTAATAAACCTAATTTCAACCCAATTCCCAATTATTCCAACCCCAACCACAATAAACTCCATTTCAACCATAACCCAACTCCCAATTATTCTAACCCTAATCCTAATAAACCTTCCAACTAGAACCTAACCTTCATTTACACTGTCCCCAATCACAATAAATGAAATTTCAATTATAGTTCAGTCCATAATTATATCAACTCTAACCTTAATAAACCTAATTACAACTTCAACCCAATTTCCAAGTACTTTAAATTCAATACACTGAAGCTCTACTACAACCTAATCTTTGATCATCCTAGCCCTGACCCCAAATAAACTGAATTTTAACCGCAATCTAATCACCCATCATCCTAACCCCAATTTAGATTAAAACTAGACTGACTACAACCCACCCTACCTACAATTAATTCAACTTCGACCTCAATAGATATATTTCTAACCCTGACCTACCTTAACCACCTTGACCATAAATTATACAATATAATTGATTGACCTAAAACATAATTTAAAATGGAAACCCCCAAAATAAATCGATATCCTATGTAATATTAATGAAATAAAAAAGGAATAAGGAAAAAAAGGTTATACCACAAGAGGGACACCTGAGGGCGCCACAGTCAACATGAAGTCCTCGAGGATGTTTGGGTATGGATATGGACGTTTGTGTAATATTTTTTGCCACAAGCAAACCAAGAATACACACCGTAGAGAAGTTTAAAGAGCCAAGCGCGCTGAGAACACGACGGTAAACACTTTACAACATGTGTACATAACTAAACATATACTAACACCTAACTACCAGTTTATTAACAATGAATTAATACATCGACTGATAGTGAGTGCATCATGAATTATTGATGAATTAATGATATGTATACATTAACAAATTAATGAGTGACATATGAATAGACTAGGGTTAAATTGGGCCTATTCGGTGCGTACTCTCTCTTAAGCTGGGAAGCCTCGACTTCCCGGCTTGACGGAATCCTAAGGCACCGCTCATTTTTGATCCTCTGCTGCCATCTTTTGGAATAGTCATGCCACATCACTTAGTATGATTTCAGGTTTTTCAACAGCTCGTATTCCAAAAAATACCAAACCTTGGCTACCTGATAAGTCAGAAGAATGTCAACCGAACTGTTCACATCTTGTTCAATCGATTCAGGTACTTTACTGTTCTGTTCCTTTATTTTTTATTGTTATTTTTTAACATTACACACACTGCCAATTGCCTGTGTGTGTGTGTGTGTGTGTGTGTGTGTGTGTGTGTGTGTGTCTGTGTCTGTGTCTGTGTGTGTGTGTGTGTGTGTGTGTGTCCACGTACTCGGCCCATGAATCTCATTCTGATACCAGGGGTTACCATTCGTGTTCTTGAACGATTATTGCATACACACGCGAGACAGATGTTTTGTTTTTTTTGTGTGTGTGTTGTGTGTCATAGGTTCGTGGTCTCGTGGATGTGTGGGTCGTGTGCTGCCCACCTCGGCCACGGACGGATCTTCTGCTCCAAGTCTGACTCGGATCATGTCCTGCTGAAATAAATAAATAAAAGGTAGGCAAATAGTTAGACATACACATGGATTGATGGATGCTTTACTGATCCCCAAGGAAATAAAAGTCCCTGTGGTACAATACAACACACATCATTGACATTACAAACCAGCAAAAAGGACATGTTTGAGTTTCAACCAATGGGATTCCAAACATTTGCATACGGCCAATAGGAGAGCAGACATTTGCATACTGCTACCTCCAGCCAATAGGAGAGCAAAGATTAGCATACGTCTCATTTCAATGCCACTAATTTGAATGCCGCCTCTGGTTTTAACTCTTAACCTATGAGCAAAACCCTAACCACGCCCCCAATCCAAGGCCTAACCCCAAGCTAACCCCAGACTTACTGCAAGGTGGCACCTGCTGTTTAGGTTAGGAACTGCATCTAACCCCAAGCTAACCCCAGACTTACTGAAAGCTGGCACCTGCTGTTTAGGTTAGGAACTGCATCTAACCCCAAGCTAACCCCAGACTTACTGAAAGCTGGCACCTGCTGTTTAGGTTAGGAACTGCATCTAACCCCAAGCTAACCCCAGACTTACTGAAAGCTGGCACCTGCTGTTTAGGTTAGGAACTGCATCTAACCCCAAGCTAACCCCAGACTTACTGAAAGCTGGCACCTGCTGTTTAGGTTAGGAACTGCATCTAACCCCACATGAAATTAAGAAACCCAAATGAAAGGGCACATTTTCTGCATAATTGCACAGCTTGTAACCCTTGTAACCAATCATGGCTACATCTCTGTAGCAAGCTTTAGGAGCTGAGAAATCGATCCAAGTTTGAATTAGGGCCTGTTTATGTAGCTGCAGACAGTTCTCTTGTCCTTTATGTTCCACGTTTCCTTAATCTTAACCATCACCTAATCCCTAATTACTCTAACCCCAACCTCAATAAACCTAATCTTAACCATCACCTAATCCCTAATTACTCTAACCCCAACCTCAATAAACCTAATCTTAACCATAACCTCATTCCTAATTATTCCAACCCCAACCTCAATAAGCCTAATCTTAACCATAACCTAATCCCTAATTACTCTAACCCCAACCTCAATAAACCTAATCTTAACCATCACCTAATCCCTAATTACTCTAACCCCAACCTCAATAAACCTAATCTTAACCATCACCTAATCCCTAATTACTCTAACCCCAACCTCAATAAACCTAATCTTAACCATAACCTCATTCCTAATTATTCCAACCCCAACCTCAATAAGCCTAATCTTAACCATAACCTAATCCCTAATTACTCTAACCCCAACCTCAATAGACTCATCTCAACGATGACCTTACCCCAATTATTTACCATAACCCAACCCCTAATTACTCTAACCCTAAGCTTAATAAACCTAATTTCAACCCAATTCCCAATTATTCCAACCCCAACCACAATAAACTCCATTTCAACCATAACCCAACTCCCAATTATTCTAACCCTAATCCTAATAAACCTTCCAACTAGAACCTAACCTTCATTTACACTGTCCCCAATCACAATAAATGAAATTTCAATTATAGTTCAGTCCATAATTATATCAACTCTAACCTTAATAAACCTAATTACAACTTCAACCCAATTTCCAAGTACTTTAAATTCAATACACTGAAGCTCTACTACAACCTAATCTTTGATCATCCTAGCCCTGACCCCAAATAAACTGAATTTTAACCGCAATCTAATCACCCATCATCCTAACCCCAATTTAGATTAAAACTAGACTGACTACAACCCACCCTACCTACAATTAATTCAACTTCGACCTCAATAGATATATTTCTAACCCTGACCTACCTTAACCACCTTGACCATAAATTATACAATATAATTGATTGACCTAAAACATAATTTAAAATGGAAACCCCCAAAATAAATCGATATCCTATGTAATATTAATGAAATAAAAAAGGAATAAGGAAAAAAAGGTTATACCACAAGAGGGACACCTGAGGGCGCCACAGTCAACATGAAGTCCTCGAGGATGTTTGGGTATGGATATGGACGTTTGTGTAATATTTTTTGCCACAAGCAAACCAAGAATACACACCGTAGAGAAGTTTAAAGAGCCAAGCGCGCTGAGAACACGACGGTAAACACTTTACAACATGTGTACATAACTAAACATATACTAACACCTAACTACCAGTTTATTAACAATGAATTAATACATCGACTGATAGTGAGTGCATCATGAATTATTGATGAATTAATGATATGTATACATTAACAAATTAATGAGTGACATATGAATAGACTAGGGTTAAATTGGGCCTATTCGGTGCGTACTCTCTCTTAAGCTGGGAAGCCTCGACTTCCCGGCTTGACGGAATCCTAAGGCACCGCTCATTTTTGATCCTCTGCTGCCATCTTTTGGAATAGTCATGCCACATCACTTAGTATGATTTCAGGTTTTTCAACAGCTCGTATTCCAAAAAATACCAAACCTTGGCTACCTGATAAGTCAGAAGAATGTCAACCGAACTGTTCACATCTTGTTCAATCGATTCAGGTACTTTACTGTTCTGTTCCTTTATTTTTTATTGTTATTTTTTAACATTACACACACTGCCAATTGCCTGTGTGTGTGTGTGTGTGTGTGTGTGTGTGTGTGTGTGTGTGTGTCTGTGTCTGTGTCTGTGTGTGTGTGTGTGTGTGTGTGTGTCCACGTACTCGGCCCATGAATCTCATTCTGATACCAGGGGTTACCATTCGTGTTCTTGAACGATTATTGCATTTTTGTGCTTATCATATGTTTTGTTTTGTTTTTTTTGTGTGTGTGTTGTGTGTCATAGGTTCGTGGTCTCGTGGATGTGTGGGTCGTGTGCTGCCCACCTCGGCCACGGACGGATCTTCTGCTCCAAGTCTGACTCGGATCATGTCCTGCTGAAATAAATAAATAAAAGGTAGGCAAATAGTTAGACATACACATGGATTGATGGATGCTTTACTGATCCCCAAGGAAATAAAAGTCCCTGTGGTACAATACAACACACATCATTGACATTACAAACCAGCAAAAAGGACATGTTTGAGTTTCAACCAATGGGATTCCAAACATTTGCATACGGCCAATAGGAGAGCAGACATTTGCATACTGCTACCTCCAGCCAATAGGAGAGCAAAGATTAGCATACGTCTCATTTCAATGCCACTAATTTGAATGCCGCCTCTGGTTTTAACTCTTAACCTATGAGCAAAACCCTAACCACGCCCCCAATCCAAGGCCTAACCCCAAGCTAACCCCAGACTTACTGAAAGCTGGCACCTGCTGTTTAGGTTAGGAACTGCATCTAACCCCAAGCTAACCCCAGACTTACTGAAAGCTGGCACCTGCTGTTTAGGTTAGGAACTGCATCTAACCCCAAGCTAACCCCAGACTTACTGAAAGCTGGCACCTGCTGTTTAGGTTAGGAACTGCATCTAACCCAAGCTAACCCCAGACTTACTGAAAGCTGGCACCTGCTGTTTAGGTTAGGAACTGCATCTAACCCCAAGCTAACCCCAGACTTACTGAAAGCTGGCACCTGCTGTTTAGGTTAGGAACTGCATCTAACCCCACATGAAATTAAGAAACCCAAATGAAAGGGCACATTTTCTGCATAATTGCACAGCTTGTAACCCTTGTAACCAATCATGGCTACATCTCTGTAGCAAGCTTTAGGAGCTGAGAAATCGATCCAAGTTTGAATTAGGGCCTGTTTATGTAGCTGCAGACAGTTCTCTTGTCCTTTATGTTCCACGTTTCCTTAATCTTAACCATCACCTAATCCCTAATTACTCTAACCCCAACCTCAATAAACCTAATCTTAACCATCACCTAATCCCTAATTACTCTAACCCCAACCTCAATAAACCTAATCTTAACCATAACCTCATTCCTAATTATTCCAACCCCAACCTCAATAAGCCTAATCTTAACCATAACCTAATCCCTAATTACTCTAACCCCAACCTCAATAAACCTAATCTTAACCATCACCTAATCCCTAATTACTCTAACCCCAACCTCAATAAACCTAATCTTAACCATCACCTAATCCCTAATTACTCTAACCCCAACCTCAATAAACCTAATCTTAACCATAACCTCATTCCTAATTATTCCAACCCCAACCTCAATAAGCCTAATCTTAACCATAACCTAATCCCTAATTACTCTAACCCCAACCTCAATAGACTCATCTCAACGATGACCTTACCCCAATTATTTACCATAACCCAACCCCTAATTACTCTAACCCTAAGCTTAATAAACCTAATTTCAACCCAATTCCCAATTATTCCAACCCCAACCACAATAAACTCCATTTCAACCATAACCCAACTCCCAATTATTCTAACCCTAATCCTAATAAACCTTCCAACTAGAACCTAACCTTCATTTACACTGTCCCCAATCACAATAAATGAAATTTCAATTATAGTTCAGTCCATAATTATATCAACTCTAACCTTAATAAACCTAATTACAACTTCAACCCAATTTCCAAGTACTTTAAATTCAATACACTGAAGCTCTACTACAACCTAATCTTTGATCATCCTAGCCCTGACCCCAAATAAACTGAATTTTAACCGCAATCTAATCACCCATCATCCTAACCCCAATTTAGATTAAAACTAGACTGACTACAACCCACCCTACCTACAATTAATTCAACTTCGACCTCAATAGATATATTTCTAACCCTGACCTACCTTAACCACCTTGACCATAAATTATACAATATAATTGATTGACCTAAAACATAATTTAAAATGGAAACCCCCAAAATAAATCGATATCCTATGTAATATTAATGAAATAAAAAAGGAATAAGGAAAAAAAGGTTATACCACAAGAGGGACACCTGAGGGCGCCACAGTCAACATGAAGTCCTCGAGGATGTTTGGGTATGGATATGGACGTTTGTGTAATATTTTTTGCCACAAGCAAACCAAGAATACACACCGTAGAGAAGTTTAAAGAGCCAAGCGCGCTGAGAACACGACGGTAAACACTTTACAACATGTGTACATAACTAAACATATACTAACACCTAACTACCAGTTTATTAACAATGAATTAATACATCGACTGATAGTGAGTGCATCATGAATTATTGATGAATTAATGATATGTATACATTAACAAATTAATGAGTGACATATGAATAGACTAGGGTTAAATTGGGCCTATTCGGTGCGTACTCTCTCTTAAGCTGGGAAGCCTCGACTTCCCGGCTTGACGGAATCCTAAGGCACCGCTCATTTTTGATCCTCTGCTGCCATCTTTTGGAATAGTCATGCCACATCACTTAGTATGATTTCAGGTTTTTCAACAGCTCGTATTCCAAAAAATACCAAACCTTGGCTACCTGATAAGTCAGAAGAATGTCAACCGAACTGTTCACATCTTGTTCAATCGATTCAGGTACTTTACTGTTCTGTTCCTTTATTTTTTATTGTTATTTTTTAACATTACACACACTGCCAATTGCCTGTGTGTGTGTGTGTGTGTGTGTGTGTGTGTGTGTGTGTGTGTCTGTGTCTGTGTCTGTGTGTGTGTGTGTGTGTGTGTGTGTCCACGTACTCGGCCCATGAATCTCATTCTGATACCAGGGGTTACCATTCGTGTTCTTGAACGATTATTGCATTTTTGTGCTTATCATATGTTTTGTTTTGTTTTTTTTGTGTGTGTGTTGTGTGTCATAGGTTCGTGGTCTCGTGGATGTGTGGGTCGTGTGCTGCCCACCTCGGCCACGGACGGATCTTCTGCTCCAAGTCTGACTCGGATCATGTCCTGCTGAAATAAATAAATAAAAGGTAGGCAAATAGTTAGACATACACATGGATTGATGGATGCTTTACTGATCCCCAAGGAAATAAAAGTCCCTGTGGTACAATACAACACACATCATTGACATTACAAACCAGCAAAAAGGACATGTTTGAGTTTCAACCAATGGGATTCCAAACATTTGCATACGGCCAATAGGAGAGCAGACATTTGCATACTGCTACCTCCAGCCAATAGGAGAGCAAAGATTAGCATACGTCTCATTTCAATGCCACTAATTTGAATGCCGCCTCTGGTTTTAACTCTTAACCTATGAGCAAAACCCTAACCACGCCCCCAATCCAAGGCCTAACCCCAAGCTAACCCCAGACTTACTGAAAGCTGGCACCTGCTGTTTAGGTTAGGAACTGCATCTAACCCCAAGCTAACCCCAGACTTACTGAAAGCTGGCACCTGCTGTTTAGGTTAGGAACTGCATCTAACCCCAAGCTAACCCCAGACTTACTGAAAGCTGGCACCTGCTGTTTAGGTTAGGAACTGCATCTAACCCCAAGCTAACCCCAGACTTACTGAAAGCTGGCACCTGCTGTTTAGGTTAGGAACTGCATCTAACCCCAAGCTAACCCCAGACTTACTGAAAGCTGGCACCTGCTGTTTAGGTTAGGAACTGCATCTAACCCCACATGAAATTAAGAAACCCAAATGAAAGGGCACATTTTCTGCATAATTGCACAGCTTGTAACCCTTGTAACCAATCATGGCTACATCTCTGTAGCAAGCTTTAGGAGCTGAGAAATCGATCCAAGTTTGAATTAGGGCCTGTTTATGTAGCTGCAGACAGTTCTCTTGTCCTTTATGTTCCACGTTTCCTTAATCTTAACCATCACCTAATCCCTAATTACTCTAACCCCAACCTCAATAAACCTAATCTTAACCATCACCTAATCCCTAATTACTCTAACCCCAACCTCAATAAACCTAATCTTAACCATAACCTCATTCCTAATTATTCCAACCCCAACCTCAATAAGCCTAATCTTAACCATAACCTAATCCCTAATTACTCTAACCCCAACCTCAATAAACCTAATCTTAACCATCACCTAATCCCTAATTACTCTAACCCCAACCTCAATAAACCTAATCTTAACCATCACCTAATCCCTAATTACTCTAACCCCAACCTCAATAAACCTAATCTTAACCATAACCTCATTCCTAATTATTCCAACCCCAACCTCAATAAGCCTAATCTTAACCATAACCTAATCCCTAATTACTCTAACCCCAACCTCAATAGACTCATCTCAACGATGACCTTACCCCAATTATTTACCATAACCCAACCCCTAATTACTCTAACCCTAAGCTTAATAAACCTAATTTCAACCCAATTCCCAATTATTCCAACCCCAACCACAATAAACTCCATTTCAACCATAACCCAACTCCCAATTATTCTAACCCTAATCCTAATAAACCTTCCAACTAGAACCTAACCTTCATTTACACTGTCCCCAATCACAATAAATGAAATTTCAATTATAGTTCAGTCCATAATTATATCAACTCTAACCTTAATAAACCTAATTACAACTTCAACCCAATTTCCAAGTACTTTAAATTCAATACACTGAAGCTCTACTACAACCTAATCTTTGATCATCCTAGCCCTGACCCCAAATAAACTGAATTTTAACCGCAATCTAATCACCCATCATCCTAACCCCAATTTAGATTAAAACTAGACTGACTACAACCCACCCTACCTACAATTAATTCAACTTCGACCTCAATAGATATATTTCTAACCCTGACCTACCTTAACCACCTTGACCATAAATTATACAATATAATTGATTGACCTAAAACATAATTTAAAATGGAAACCCCCAAAATAAATCGATATCCTATGTAATATTAATGAAATAAAAAAGGAATAAGGAAAAAAAGGTTATACCACAAGAGGGACACCTGAGGGCGCCACAGTCAACATGAAGTCCTCGAGGATGTTTGGGTATGGATATGGACGTTTGTGTAATATTTTTTGCCACAAGCAAACCAAGAATACACACCGTAGAGAAGTTTAAAGAGCCAAGCGCGCTGAGAACACGACGGTAAACACTTTACAACATGTGTACATAACTAAACATATACTAACACCTAACTACCAGTTTATTAACAATGAATTAATACATCGACTGATAGTGAGTGCATCATGAATTATTGATGAATTAATGATATGTATACATTAACAAATTAATGAGTGACATATGAATAGACTAGGGTTAAATTGGGCCTATTCGGTGCGTACTCTCTCTTAAGCTGGGAAGCCTCGACTTCCCGGCTTGACGGAATCCTAAGGCACCGCTCATTTTTGATCCTCTGCTGCCATCTTTTGGAATAGTCATGCCACATCACTTAGTATGATTTCAGGTTTTTCAACAGCTCGTATTCCAAAAAATACCAAACCTTGGCTACCTGATAAGTCAGAAGAATGTCAACCGAACTGTTCACATCTTGTTCAATCGATTCAGGTACTTTACTGTTCTGTTCCTTTATTTTTTATTGTTATTTTTTAACATTACACACACTGCCAATTGCCTGTGTGTGTGTGTGTGTGTGTGTGTGTGTGTGTGTGTGTGTGTCTGTGTCTGTGTCTGTGTGTGTGTGTGTGTGTGTGTGTGTCCACGTACTCGGCCCATGAATCTCATTCTGATACCAGGGGTTACCATTCGTGTTCTTGAACGATTATTGCATTTTTGTGCTTATCATATGTTTTGTTTTGTTTTTTTTGTGTGTGTGTTGTGTGTCATAGGTTCGTGGTCTCGTGGATGTGTGGGTCGTGTGCTGCCCACCTCGGCCACGGACGGATCTTCTGCTCCAAGTCTGACTCGGATCATGTCCTGCTGAAATAAATAAATAAAAGGTAGGCAAATAGTTAGACATACACATGGATTGATGGATGCTTTACTGATCCCCAAGGAAATAAAAGTCCCTGTGGTACAATACAACACACATCATTGACATTACAAACCAGCAAAAAGGACATGTTTGAGTTTCAACCAATGGGATTCCAAACATTTGCATACGGCCAATAGGAGAGCAGACATTTGCATACTGCTACCTCCAGCCAATAGGAGAGCAAAGATTAGCATACGTCTCATTTCAATGCCACTAATTTGAATGCCGCCTCTGGTTTTAACTCTTAACCTATGAGCAAAACCCTAACCACGCCCCCAATCCAAGGCCTAACCCCAAGCTAACCCCAGACTTACTGAAAGCTGGCACCTGCTGTTTAGGTTAGGAACTGCATCTAACCCCAAGCTAACCCCAGACTTACTGAAAGCTGGCACCTGCTGTTTAGGTTAGGAACTGCATCTAACCCCAAGCTAACCCCAGACTTACTGAAAGCTGGCACCTGCTGTTTAGGTTAGGAACTGCATCTAACCCCAAGCTAACCCCAGACTTACTGAAAGCTGGCACCTGCTGTTTAGGTTAGGAACTGCATCTAACCCCAAGCTAACCCCAGACTTACTGAAAGCTGGCACCTGCTGTTTAGGTTAGGAACTGCATCTAACCCCACATGAAATTAAGAAACCCAAATGAAAGGGCACATTTTCTGCATAATTGCACAGCTTGTAACCCTTGTAACCAATCATGGCTACATCTCTGTAGCAAGCTTTAGGAGCTGAGAAATCGATCCAAGTTTGAATTAGGGCCTGTTTATGTAGCTGCAGACAGTTCTCTTGTCCTTTATGTTCCACGTTTCCTTAATCTTAACCATCACCTAATCCCTAATTACTCTAACCCCAACCTCAATAAACCTAATCTTAACCATCACCTAATCCCTAATTACTCTAACCCCAACCTCAATAAACCTAATCTTAACCATAACCTCATTCCTAATTATTCCAACCCCAACCTCAATAAGCCTAATCTTAACCATAACCTAATCCCTAATTACTCTAACCCCAACCTCAATAAACCTAATCTTAACCATCACCTAATCCCTAATTACTCTAACCCCAACCTCAATAAACCTAATCTTAACCATCACCTAATCCCTAATTACTCTAACCCCAACCTCAATAAACCTAATCTTAACCATAACCTCATTCCTAATTATTCCAACCCCAACCTCAATAAGCCTAATCTTAACCATAACCTAATCCCTAATTACTCTAACCCCAACCTCAATAGACTCATCTCAACGATGACCTTACCCCAATTATTTACCATAACCCAACCCCTAATTACTCTAACCCTAAGCTTAATAAACCTAATTTCAACCCAATTCCCAATTATTCCAACCCCAACCACAATAAACTCCATTTCAACCATAACCCAACTCCCAATTATTCTAACCCTAATCCTAATAAACCTTCCAACTAGAACCTAACCTTCATTTACACTGTCCCCAATCACAATAAATGAAATTTCAATTATAGTTCAGTCCATAATTATATCAACTCTAACCTTAATAAACCTAATTACAACTTCAACCCAATTTCCAAGTACTTTAAATTCAATACACTGAAGCTCTACTACAACCTAATCTTTGATCATCCTAGCCCTGACCCCAAATAAACTGAATTTTAACCGCAATCTAATCACCCATCATCCTAACCCCAATTTAGATTAAAACTAGACTGACTACAACCCACCCTACCTACAATTAATTCAACTTCGACCTCAATAGATATATTTCTAACCCTGACCTACCTTAACCACCTTGACCATAAATTATACAATATAATTGATTGACCTAAAACATAATTTAAAATGGAAACCCCCAAAATAAATCGATATCCTATGTAATATTAATGAAATAAAAAAGGAATAAGGAAAAAAAGGTTATACCACAAGAGGGACACCTGAGGGCGCCACAGTCAACATGAAGTCCTCGAGGATGTTTGGGTATGGATATGGACGTTTGTGTAATATTTTTTGCCACAAGCAAACCAAGAATACACACCGTAGAGAAGTTTAAAGAGCCAAGCGCGCTGAGAACACGACGGTAAACACTTTACAACATGTGTACATAACTAAACATATACTAACACCTAACTACCAGTTTATTAACAATGAATTAATACATCGACTGATAGTGAGTGCATCATGAATTATTGATGAATTAATGATATGTATACATTAACAAATTAATGAGTGACATATGAATAGACTAGGGTTAAATTGGGCCTATTCGGTGCGTACTCTCTCTTAAGCTGGGAAGCCTCGACTTCCCGGCTTGACGGAATCCTAAGGCACCGCTCATTTTTGATCCTCTGCTGCCATCTTTTGGAATAGTCATGCCACATCACTTAGTATGATTTCAGGTTTTTCAACAGCTCGTATTCCAAAAAATACCAAACCTTGGCTACCTGATAAGTCAGAAGAATGTCAACCGAACTGTTCACATCTTGTTCAATCGATTCAGGTACTTTACTGTTCTGTTCCTTTATTTTTTATTGTTATTTTTTAACATTACACACACTGCCAATTGCCTGTGTGTGTGTGTGTGTGTGTGTGTGTGTGTGTGTCTGTGTCTGTGTCTGTGTGTGTGTGTGTGTGTGTGTGTGTGTCCACGTACTCGGCCCATGAATCTCATTCTGATACCAGGGGTTACCATTCGTGTTCTTGAACGATTATTGCATTTTTGTGCTTATCATATGTTTTGTTTTGTTTTTTTTGTGTGTGTGTTGTGTGTCATAGGTTCGTGGTCTCGTGGATGTGTGGGTCGTGTGCTGCCCACCTCGGCCACGGACGGATCTTCTGCTCCAAGTCTGACTCGGATCATGTCCTGCTGAAATAAATAAATAAAAGGTAGGCAAATAGTTAGACATACACATGGATTGATGGATGCTTTACTGATCCCCAAGGAAATAAAAGTCCCTGTGGTACAATACAACACACATCATTGACATTACAAACCAGCAAAAAGGACATGTTTGAGTTTCAACCAATGGGATTCCAAACATTTGCATACGGCCAATAGGAGAGCAGACATTTGCATACTGCTACCTCCAGCCAATAGGAGAGCAAAGATTAGCATACGTCTCATTTCAATGCCACTAATTTGAATGCCGCCTCTGGTTTTAACTCTTAACCCTATGAGCAAAACCCTAACCACGCCCCCAATCCAAGGCCTAACCCCAAGCTAACCCCAGACTTACTGCAAGGTGGCACCTGCTGTTTAGGTTAGGAACTGCATCTAACCCCAAGCTAACCCCAGACTTACTGAAAGCTGGCACCTGCTGTTTAGGTTAGGAACTGCATCTAACCCCACATGAAATTAAGAAACCCAAATGAAAGGGCACATTTTCTGCATAATTGCACAGCTTGTAACCCTTGTAACCAATCATGGCTACATCTCTGTAGCAAGCTTTAGGAGCTGAGAAATCGATCCAAGTTTGAATTAGGGCCTGTTTATGTAGCTGCAGACAGTTCTCTTGTCCTTTATGTTCCACGTTTCCTTAATTTTAACCATAACCTAATCCCTAATTATTCTAACCCCAACCTCAATAAACCTAATCTTAACCATTACCTAATCCCTAATTATTCTAACCCCAACCTCAATAAACCTAATCTTAACCATTACCTAATCCCTAATTACTCTAACCCCAACCTCAATAAACCTAATCTTAACCATTACCTAATCCCTAATTACTCTAACCCCAACCTCAATAAACCTAATCTTAACCATAACCTCATTCCTAATTATTCCAACCCCAACCTCAATAAGCCTAATCTTAACCATAACCTAATCCCTAATTACTCTAACCCCAACCTCAATAAACCTAATCTTAACCATTACCTAATCCCTAATTACTCTAACCCCAACCTCAATAAACCTAATCTTAACCATAACCTAATCTTAACCATCACCTAATCCCTAATTACTCTAACCCCAACCTCAATAAACCTAATCTTAACCATCACCTAATCCCTAATTACTCTAACCCCAACCTCAATAAACCTAATCTTAACCATAACCTCATTTCTAATTATTCCAACCCCAACCTCAATAAGCCTAATCTTAACCATAACCTAATCCCTAATTATTCTAACCCCAACCTCAATAGACTCATCTCAACGATGACCTTACCCCAATTATTTACCATAACCCAACCCCTAATTACTCTAACCCTAAGCTTAATAAACCTAATTTCAACCCAATTCCCAATTATTCCCGTATCTCGGACGCCTTTAGGACCAGGGTCACGGGGCTCCGATATGTCGCTCGTGCCTACGCGCGGTCCGTCGTACTCTGGTCCGGTGGGCCTACGACATCCGGTTCCCTCGCGGGACCTCCGCACGTCGTCTGGGGCCTGACGACTACTCGCGTACGCGTCGGGGCCCGTGTCTCGGCCGCCTTTCGGACCACGGTGACGGGGCTCCGATATGTCGCTCGTGGCCGGGCCCCCTCCGACGTGCTCGGTTTCGGTGCGCCTACGTCCTACGGTTCCGCCGCGGGACCCCGAAACGTGGTTTTTTGGGCCTACTCGCGTACGCGTCGGGGGCCCGTATCTCGGCCGTCTTTCCACGCGGGACCGCGGGGCTCCGATATGTCGCTGGTAGGTTGGACCTGCACGCCCTGTGCGATTTTGGAGGTCCTACGACGTTTCTTCGAATTTTCCCGATTATTTGACTGAGTGTAGACTAGGGTCAGATCGGCCGCATTCTCTTAATCCGGGAACCTTGCACCATATGGTCGCTGCTTCCCGGCTTAAGGATCTGACCTCTGCAGGGCATGTTCGGAACTGCATCGACATTAAGAAAAGGAAATAAGAAACCCGATGAAACGGCACATTTTCCAGTGTTAGTGCACAGCTTGAAGTTTGTTCTTCTGACCAATCGTTGCTACATCTATGCTGTAGCAGCCTCAAGAGCTGAGAAATCCCATTTTGAATGAATTAAAAGTCAATCGGCGTCTATCCCAGTGGGTTCGGACACCAGCTCTGAATATCCTTCATGAACATAATATCATTGTATGTTGTGTTTGTCTGGATTGAGCTTTTTACATGAAATTATTTACACACTTTATGAACAGATTTTGGAAAGCTCTTTCACTTTGCATTGGAAACACTACATTTCAAGCCGACCACTTCTCCCTGCTCACAGCTGGAAACGCACCGCTCGTTTTTAACCCTCTGCTGCCATCTACTGGACGTTTTCGGTTACAACGTCCTCATGTACTTTTAGAAGTCATACAGCACCAGTTTGTAGGACTTTCAAGGTAGAATGAACCACCTCGTACCCCCCCAACGACACCAGCTATCTTTTTTTGTACCCCCACTGCCTAATTACTTTTACTGGGCTCCAATCTTTAAGTCAGAAGAATGTCAACCGATTTTTGTACCTCATTACAAAACAAACCCCAAGCTAACCCCAGACTTACTGCAAGGTGGCACCTGCTGTTTAGGTTAGGAACTGCATCTAACCCCAAGCTAACCCCAGACTTACTGAAAGCTGGCACCTGCTGTTTAGGTTAGGAACTGCATCTAACCCCAAGCTAACCCCAGACTTACTGAAAGCTGGCACCTGCTGTTTAGGTTAGGAACTGCATCTAACCCCAAGCTAACCCCAGACTTACTGCAAGGTGGCACCTGCTGTTTAGGTTAGGAACTGCATCTAACCCCAAGCTAACCCCAGACTTACTGAAAGCTGGCACCTGCTGTTTAGGTTAGGAACTGCATCTAACCCCACATGAAATTAAGAAACCCAAATGAAAGGGCACATTTTCTGCATAATTGCACAGCTTGTAACCCTTGTAACCAATCATGGCTACATCTCTGTAGCAAGCTTTAGGAGCTGAGAAATCGATCCAAGTTTGAATTAGGGCCTGTTTATGTAGCTGCAGACAGTTCTCTTGTCCTTTATGTTCCACGTTTCCTTAATCTTAACCATCACCTAATCCCTAATTACTCTAACCCCAACCTCAATAAACCTAATCTTAACCATCACCTAATCCCTAATTACTCTAACCCCAACCTCAATAAACCTAATCTTAACCATAACCTCATTCCTAATTATTCCAACCCCAACCTCAATAAGCCTAATCTTAACCATAACCGAATCCCTAATTACTCTAACCCCAACCTCAATAGACTCATCTCAACGATGACCTTACCCCAATTATTTACCATGACCCAACCCCTAATTACTCTAACCCTAAGCTTAATAAACCTAATTTCAACCCAATTCCCAATTATTCCAACCCCAACCACAATAAACTCCATTTCAACCATAACCCAACTCCCAATTATTCTAACCCTAATCCTAATAAACCTTCCAACTAGAACCTAACCTTCATTTACACTGTCCCCAATCACAATAAATGAAATTTCAATTATAGTTCAGTCCATAATTATATCAACTCTAACCTTAATAAACCTAATTACAACTTCAACCCAATTTCCAAGTACTTTAAATTCAATACACTGAAGCTCTACTACAACCTAATCTTTGATCATCCTAGCCCTGACCCCAAATAAACTGAATTTTAACCGCAATCTAATCACCCATCATCCTAACCCCAATTTAGATTAAAACTAGACTGACTACAACCCACCCTACCTACAATTAATTCAACTTCGACCTCAATAGATATATTTCTAACCCTGACCTACCTTAACCACCTTGACCATAAATTATACAATATAATTGATTGACCTAAAACATAATTTAAAATGGAAACCCCCAAAATCAATCGATATCCTATGTAATATTAATGAAATAAAAAAGGAATAAGGAAAAAAAGGTTATACCACAAGAGGGACACCTGAGGGCGCCACAGTCAACATGAAGTCCTCGAGGATGTTTGGGTATGGATATGGACGTTTGTGTAATATTTTTTGCCACAAGCAAACCAAGAATACACACCGTAGAGAAGTTTAAAGAGCCAAGCGCGCTGAGAACACGACGGTAAACACTTTACAACATGTGTACATAACTAAACATATACTAACACCTAACTACCAGTTTATTAACAATGAATTAATACATCGACTGATAGTGAGTGCATCATGAATTATTGATGAATTAATGATATGTATACATTAACAAATTAATGAGTGACATATGAATAGACTAGGGTTAAATTGGGCCTATTCGGTGCGTACTCTCTCTTAAGCTGGGAAGCCTCGACTTCCCGGCTTGACGGAATCCTAAGGCACCGCTCATTTTTGATCCTCTGCTGCCATCTTTTGGAATAGTCATGCCACATCACTTAGTATGATTTCAGGTTTTTCAACAGCTCATATTCCAAAAAATACCAAACCTTGGCTACCTGATAAGTCAGAAGAATGTCAACCGAACTGTTCACATCTTGTTCAATCGATTCAGGTACTTTACTGTTCTGTTCCTTTATTTTTTATTGTTATTTTTTAACATTACACACACTGCCAATTGCCTGTGTGTCTGTGTGTGTGTGTGTGTGTGTGTGTGTCCACGTACTCGGCCCATGAATCTCATTCTGATACCAGGGGTTACCATTCGTGTTCTTGAACGATTATTGCATTTTTGTGCTTATCATATGTTTTGTTTTGTTTTTTTTGTGTGTGTGTTGTGTGTCATAGGTTCGTGGTCTCGTGGATGTGTGGGTCGTGTGCTGCCCACCTCGGCCACGGACGGATCTTCTGCTCCAAGTCTGACTCGGATCATGTCCTGCTGAAATAAATAAATAAAAGGTAGGCAAATAGTTAGACATACACATGGATTGATGGATGCTTTACTGATCCCCAAGGAAATAAAAGTCCCTGTGGTACAATACAACACACATCATTGACATTACAAACCAGCAAAAAGGACATGTTTGAGTTTCAACCAATGGGATTCCAAACATTTGCATACGGCCAATAGGAGAGCAGACATTTGCATACTGCTACCTCCAGCCAATAGGAGAGCAAAGATTAGCATACGTCTCATTTCAATGCCACTAATTTGAATGCCGCCTCTGGTTTTAACTCTTAACCTATGAGCAAAACCCTAACCACGCCCCCAATCCAAGGCCTAACCCCAAGCTAACCCCAGACTTACTGAAAGCTGGCACCTGCTGTTTAGGTTAGGAACTGCATCTAACCCCAAGCTAACCCCAGACTTACTGAAAGCTGGCACCTGCTGTTTAGGTTAGGAACTGCATCTAACCCCAAGCTAACCCCAGACTTACTGAAAGCTGGCACCTGCTGTTTAGGTTAGGAACTGCATCTAACCCCAAGCTAACCCCAGACTTACTGAAAGCTGGCACCTGCTGTTTAGGTTAGGAACTGCATCTAACCCCAAGCTAACCCCAGACTTACTGAAAGCTGGCACCTGCTGTTTAGGTTAGGAACTGCATCTAACCCCACATGAAATTAAGAAACCCAAATGAAAGGGCACATTTTCTGCATAATTGCACAGCTTGTAACCCTTGTAACCAATCATGGCTACATCTCTGTAGCAAGCTTTAGGAGCTGAGAAATCGATCCAAGTTTGAATTAGGGCCTGTTTATGTAGCTGCAGACAGTTCTCTTGTCCTTTATGTTCCACGTTTCCTTAATCTTAACCATCACCTAATCCCTAATTACTCTAACCCCAACCTCAATAAACCTAATCTTAACCATCACCTAATCCCTAATTACTCTAACCCCAACCTCAATAAACCTAATCTTAACCATAACCTCATTCCTAATTATTCCAACCCCAACCTCAATAAGCCTAATCTTAACCATAACCTAATCCCTAATTACTCTAACCCCAACCTCAATAAACCTAATCTTAACCATCACCTAATCCCTAATTACTCTAACCCCAACCTCAATAAACCTAATCTTAACCATCACCTAATCCCTAATTACTCTAACCCCAACCTCAATAAACCTAATCTTAACCATAACCTCATTCCTAATTATTCCAACCCCAACCCCAATAAGCCTAATCTTAACCATAACCTAATCCCTAATTACTCTAACCCCAACCTCAATAGACTCATCTCAACGATGACCTTACCCCAATTATTTACCATAACCCAACCCCTAATTACTCTAACCCTAAGCTTAATAAACCTAATTTCAACCCAATTCCCAATTATTCCAACCCCAACCACAATAAACTCCATTTCAACCATAACCCAACTCCCAATTATTCTAACCCTAATCCTAATAAACCTTCCAACTAGAACCTAACCTTCATTTACACTGTCCCCAATCACAATAAATGAAATTTCAATTATAGTTCAGTCCATAATTATATCAACTCTAACCTTAATAAACCTAATTACAACTTCAACCCAATTTCCAAGTACTTTAAATTCAATACACTGAAGCTCTACTACAACCTAATCTTTGATCATCCTAGCCCTGACCCCAAATAAACTGAATTTTAACCGCAATCTAATCACCCATCATCCTAACCCCAATTTAGATTAAAACTAGACTGACTACAACCCACCCTACCTACAATTAATTCAACTTCGACCTCAATAGATATATTTCTAACCCTGACCTACCTTAACCACCTTGACCATAAATTATACAATATAATTGATTGACCTAAAACATAATTTAAAATGGAAACCCCCAAAATCAATCGATATCCTATGTAATATTAATGAAATAAAAAAGGAATAAGGAAAAAAAGGTTATACCACAAGAGGGACACCTGAGGGCGCCACAGTCAACATGAAGTCCTCGAGGATGTTTGGGTATGGATATGGACGTTTGTGTAATATTTTTTGCCACAAGCAAACCAAGAATACACACCGTAGAGAAGTTTAAAGAGCCAAGCGCGCTGAGAACACGACGGTAAACACTTTACAACATGTGTACATAACTAAACATATACTAACACCTAACTACCAGTTTATTAACAATGAATTAATACATCGACTGATAGTGAGTGCATCATGAATTATTGATGAATTAATGATATGTATACATTAACAAATTAATGAGTGACATATGAATAGACTAGGGTTAAATTGGGCCTATTCGGTGCGTACTCTCTCTTAAGCTGGGAAGCCTCGACTTCCCGGCTTGACGGAATCCTAAGGCACCGCTCATTTTTGATCCTCTGCTGCCATCTTTTGGAATAGTCATGCCACATCACTTAGTATGATTTCAGGTTTTTCAACAGCTCATATTCCAAAAAATACCAAACCTTGGCTACCTGATAAGTCAGAAGAATGTCAACCGAACTGTTCACATCTTGTTCAATCGATTCAGGTACTTTACTGTTCTGTTCCTTTATTTTTTATTGTTATTTTTTAACATTACACACACTGCCAATTGCCTGTGTGTGTGTGTGTGTGTGTGTGTGTGTGTCTGTGTCTGTGTCTGTGTGTGTGTGTGTGTGTGTGTGTGTCCACGTACTCGGCCCATGAATCTCATTCTGATACCAGGGGTTACCATTCGTGTTCTTGAACGATTATTGCATTTTTGTGCTTATCATATGTTTTGTTTTGTTTTTTTTGTGTGTGTGTTGTGTGTCATAGGTTCGTGGTCTCGTGGATGTGTGGGTCGTGTGCTGCCCACCTCGGCCACGGACGGATCTTCTGCTCCAAGTCTGACTCGGATCATGTCCTGCTGAAATAAATAAATAAAAGGTAGGCAAATAGTTAGACATACACATGGATTGATGGATGCTTTACTGATCCCCAAGGAAATAAAAGTCCCTGTGGTACAATACAACACACATCATTGACATTACAAACCAGCAAAAAGGACATGTTTGAGTTTCAACCAATGGGATTCCAAACATTTGCATACGGCCAATAGGAGAGCAGACATTTGCATACTGCTACCTCCAGCCAATAGGAGAGCAAAGATTAGCATACGTCTCATTTCAATGCCACTAATTTGAATGCCGCCTCTGGTTTTAACTCTTAACCTATGAGCAAAACCCTAACCACGCCCCCAATCCAAGGCCTAACCCCAAGCTAACCCCAGACTTACTGAAAGCTGGCACCTGCTGTTTAGGTTAGGAACTGCATCTAACCCCAAGCTAACCCCAGACTTACTGAAAGCTGGCACCTGCTGTTTAGGTTAGGAACTGCATCTAACCCCAAGCTAACCCCAGACTTACTGAAAGCTGGCACCTGCTGTTTAGGTTAGGAACTGCATCTAACCCCAAGCTAACCCCAGACTTACTGAAAGCTGGCACCTGCTGTTTAGGTTAGGAACTGCATCTAACCCCAAGCTAACCCCAGACTTACTGAAAGCTGGCACCTGCTGTTTAGGTTAGGAACTGCATCTAACCCCACATGAAATTAAGAAACCCAAATGAAAGGGCACATTTTCTGCATAATTGCACAGCTTGTAACCCTTGTAACCAATCATGGCTACATCTCTGTAGCAAGCTTTAGGAGCTGAGAAATCGATCCAAGTTTGAATTAGGGCCTGTTTATGTAGCTGCAGACAGTTCTCTTGTCCTTTATGTTCCACGTTTCCTTAATCTTAACCATCACCTAATCCCTAATTACTCTAACCCCAACCTCAATAAACCTAATCTTAACCATCACCTAATCCCTAATTACTCTAACCCCAACCTCAATAAACCTAATCTTAACCATAACCTCATTCCTAATTATTCCAACCCCAACCTCAATAAGCCTAATCTTAACCATAACCTAATCCCTAATTACTCTAACCCCAACCTCAATAAACCTAATCTTAACCATCACCTAATCCCTAATTACTCTAACCCCAACCTCAATAAACCTAATCTTAACCATCACCTAATCCCTAATTACTCTAACCCCAACCTCAATAAACCTAATCTTAACCATAACCTCATTCCTAATTATTCCAACCCCAACCCCAATAAGCCTAATCTTAACCATAACCTAATCCCTAATTACTCTAACCCCAACCTCAATAGACTCATCTCAACGATGACCTTACCCCAATTATTTACCATAACCCAACCCCTAATTACTCTAACCCTAAGCTTAATAAACCTAATTTCAACCCAATTCCCAATTATTCCAACCCCAACCACAATAAACTCCATTTCAACCATAACCCAACTCCCAATTATTCTAACCCTAATCCTAATAAACCTTCCAACTAGAACCTAACCTTCATTTACACTGTCCCCAATCACAATAAATGAAATTTCAATTATAGTTCAGTCCATAATTATATCAACTCTAACCTTAATAAACCTAATTACAACTTCAACCCAATTTCCAAGTACTTTAAATTCAATACACTGAAGCTCTACTACAACCTAATCTTTGATCATCCTAGCCCTGACCCCAAATAAACTGAATTTTAACCGCAATCTAATCACCCATCATCCTAACCCCAATTTAGATTAAAACTAGACTGACTACAACCCACCCTACCTACAATTAATTCAACTTCGACCTCAATAGATATATTTCTAACCCTGACCTACCTTAACCACCTTGACCATAAATTATACAATATAATTGATTGACCTAAAACATAATTTAAAATGGAAACCCCCAAAATAAATCGATATCCTATGTAATATTAATGAAATAAAAAAGGAATAAGGAAAAAAAGGTTATACCACAAGAGGGACACCTGAGGGCGCCACAGTCAACATGAAGTCCTCGAGGATGTTTGGGTATGGATATGGACGTTTGTGTAATATTTTTTGCCACAAGCAAACCAAGAATACACACCGTAGAGAAGTTTAAAGAGCCAAGCGCGCTGAGAACACGACGGTAAACACTTTACAACATGTGTACATAACTAAACATATACTAACACCTAACTACCAGTTTATTAACAATGAATTAATACATCGACTGATAGTGAGTGCATCATGAATTATTGATGAATTAATGATATGTATACATTAACAAATTAATGAGTGACATATGAATAGACTAGGGTTAAATTGGGCCTATTCGGTGCGTACTCTCTCTTAAGCTGGGAAGCCTCGACTTCCCGGCTTGACGGAATCCTAAGGCACCGCTCATTTTTGATCCTCTGCTGCCATCTTTTGGAATAGTCATGCCACATCACTTAGTATGATTTCAGGTTTTTCAACAGCTCGTATTCCAAAAAATACCAAACCTTGGCTACCTGATAAGTCAGAAGAATGTCAACCGAACTGTTCACATCTTGTTCAATCGATTCAGGTACTTTACTGTTCTGTTCCTTTATTTTTTATTGTTATTTTTTAACATTACACACACTGCCAATTGCCTGTGTGTGTGTGTGTGTGTGTGTGTGTGTGTGTGTGTGTCTGTGTCTGTGTCTGTGTGTGTGTGTGTGTGTGTGTGTGTCCACGTACTCGGCCCATGAATCTCATTCTGATACCAGGGGTTACCATTCGTGTTCTTGAACGATTATTGCATTTTTGTGCTTATCATATGTTTTGTTTTGTTTTTTTTGTGTGTGTGTTGTGTGTCATAGGTTCGTGGTCTCGTGGATGTGTGGGTCGTGTGCTGCCCACCTCGGCCACGGACGGATCTTCTGCTCCAAGTCTGACTCGGATCATGTCCTGCTGAAATAAATAAATAAAAGGTAGGCAAATAGTTAGACATACACATGGATTGATGGATGCTTTACTGATCCCCAAGGAAATAAAAGTCCCTGTGGTACAATACAACACACATCATTGACATTACAAACCAGCAAAAAGGACATGTTTGAGTTTCAACCAATGGGATTCCAAACATTTGCATACGGCCAATAGGAGAGCAGACATTTGCATACTGCTACCTCCAGCCAATAGGAGAGCAAAGATTAGCATACGTCTCATTTCAATGCCACTAATTTGAATGCCGCCTCTGGTTTTAACTCTTAACCTATGAGCAAAACCCTAACCACGCCCCCAATCCAAGGCCTAACCCCAAGCTAACCCCAGACTTACTGAAAGCTGGCACCTGCTGTTTAGGTTAGGAACTGCATCTAACCCCAAGCTAACCCCAGACTTACTGAAAGCTGGCACCTGCTGTTTAGGTTAGGAACTGCATCTAACCCCAAGCTAACCCCAGACTTACTGAAAGCTGGCACCTGCTGTTTAGGTTAGGAACTGCATCTAACCCCAAGCTAACCCCAGACTTACTGAAAGCTGGCACCTGCTGTTTAGGTTAGGAACTGCATCTAACCCCAAGCTAACCCCAGACTTACTGAAAGCTGGCACCTGCTGTTTAGGTTAGGAACTGCATCTAACCCCACATGAAATTAAGAAACCCAAATGAAAGGGCACATTTTCTGCATAATTGCACAGCTTGTAACCCTTGTAACCAATCATGGCTACATCTCTGTAGCAAGCTTTAGGAGCTGAGAAATCGATCCAAGTTTGAATTAGGGCCTGTTTATGTAGCTGCAGACAGTTCTCTTGTCCTTTATGTTCCACGTTTCCTTAATCTTAACCATCACCTAATCCCTAATTACTCTAACCCCAACCTCAATAAACCTAATCTTAACCATCACCTAATCCCTAATTACTCTAACCCCAACCTCAATAAACCTAATCTTAACCATAACCTCATTCCTAATTATTCCAACCCCAACCTCAATAAGCCTAATCTTAACCATAACCTAATCCCTAATTACTCTAACCCCAACCTCAATAAACCTAATCTTAACCATCACCTAATCCCTAATTACTCTAACCCCAACCTCAATAAACCTAATCTTAACCATCACCTAATCCCTAATTACTCTAACCCCAACCTCAATAAACCTAATCTTAACCATAACCTCATTCCTAATTATTCCAACCCCAACCTCAATAAGCCTAATCTTAACCATAACCTAATCCCTAATTACTCTAACCCCAACCTCAATAGACTCATCTCAACGATGACCTTACCCCAATTATTTACCATAACCCAACCCCTAATTACTCTAACCCTAAGCTTAATAAACCTAATTTCAACCCAATTCCCAATTATTCCAACCCCAACCACAATAAACTCCATTTCAACCATAACCCAACTCCCAATTATTCTAACCCTAATCCTAATAAACCTTCCAACTAGAACCTAACCTTCATTTACACTGTCCCCAATCACAATAAATGAAATTTCAATTATAGTTCAGTCCATAATTATATCAACTCTAACCTTAATAAACCTAATTACAACTTCAACCCAATTTCCAAGTACTTTAAATTCAATACACTGAAGCTCTACTACAACCTAATCTTTGATCATCCTAGCCCTGACCCCAAATAAACTGAATTTTAACCGCAATCTAATCACCCATCATCCTAACCCCAATTTAGATTAAAACTAGACTGACTACAACCCACCCTACCTACAATTAATTCAACTTCGACCTCAATAGATATATTTCTAACCCTGACCTACCTTAACCACCTTGACCATAAATTATACAATATAATTGATTGACCTAAAACATAATTTAAAATGGAAACCCCCAAAATCAATCGATATCCTATGTAATATTAATGAAATAAAAAAGGAATAAGGAAAAAAAGGTTATACCACAAGAGGGACACCTGAGGGCGCCACAGTCAACATGAAGTCCTCGAGGATGTTTGGGTATGGATATGGACGTTTTGTGTAATATTTTTTGCCACAAGCAAACCAAGAATACACACCGTAGAGAAGTTTAAAGAGCCAAGCGCGCTGAGAACACGACGGTAAACACTTTACAACATGTGTACATAACTAAACATATACTAACACCTAACTACCAGTTTATTAACAATGAATTAATACATCGACTGATAGTGAGTGCATCATGAATTATTGATGAATTAATGATATGTATACATTAACAAATTAATGAGTGACATATGAATAGACTAGGGTTAAATTGGGCCTATTCGGTGCGTACTCTCTCTTAAGCTGGGAAGCCTCGACTTCCCGGCTTGACGGAATCCTAAGGCACCGCTCATTTTTGATCCTCTGCTGCCATCTTTTGGAATAGTCATGCCACATCACTTAGTATGATTTCAGGTTTTTCAACAGCTCATATTCCAAAAAATACCAAACCTTGGCTACCTGATAAGTCAGAAGAATGTCAACCGAACTGTTCACATCTTGTTCAATCGATTCAGGTACTTTACTGTTCTGTTCCTTTATTTTTTATTGTTATTTTTTAACATTACACACACTGCCAATTGCCTGTGTGTGTGTGTGTGTGTGTGTGTGTGTGTCTGTGTCTGTGTCTGTGTGTGTGTGTGTGTGTGTGTGTGTCCACGTACTCGGCCCATGAATCTCATTCTGATACCAGGGGTTACCATTCGTGTTCTTGAACGATTATTGCATTTTTGTGCTTATCATATGTTTTGTTTTGTTTTTTTTGTGTGTGTGTTGTGTGTCATAGGTTCGTGGTCTCGTGGATGTGTGGGTCGTGTGCTGCCCACCTCGGCCACGGACGGATCTTCTGCTCCAAGTCTGACTCGGATCATGTCCTGCTGAAATAAATAAATAAAAGGTAGGCAAATAGTTAGACATACACATGGATTGATGGATGCTTTACTGATCCCCAAGGAAATAAAAGTCCCTGTGGTACAATACAACACACATCATTGACATTACAAACCAGCAAAAAGGACATGTTTGAGTTTCAACCAATGGGATTCCAAACATTTGCATACGGCCAATAGGAGAGCAGACATTTGCATACTGCTACCTCCAGCCAATAGGAGAGCAAAGATTAGCATACGTCTCATTTCAATGCCACTAATTTGAATGCCGCCTCTGGTTTTAACTCTTAACCTATGAGCAAAACCCTAACCACGCCCCCAATCCAAGGCCTAACCCCAAGCTAACCCCAGACTTACTGAAAGCTGGCACCTGCTGTTTAGGTTAGGAACTGCATCTAACCCCAAGCTAACCCCAGACTTACTGAAAGCTGGCACCTGCTGTTTAGGTTAGGAACTGCATCTAACCCCAAGCTAACCCCAGACTTACTGAAAGCTGGCACCTGCTGTTTAGGTTAGGAACTGCATCTAACCCCAAGCTAACCCCAGACTTACTGAAAGCTGGCACCTGCTGTTTAGGTTAGGAACTGCATCTAACCCCAAGCTAACCCCAGACTTACTGAAAGCTGGCACCTGCTGTTTAGGTTAGGAACTGCATCTAACCCCACATGAAATTAAGAAACCCAAATGAAAGGGCACATTTTCTGCATAATTGCACAGCTTGTAACCCTTGTAACCAATCATGGCTACATCTCTGTAGCAAGCTTTAGGAGCTGAGAAATCGATCCAAGTTTGAATTAGGGCCTGTTTATGTAGCTGCAGACAGTTCTCTTGTCCTTTATGTTCCACGTTTCCTTAATCTTAACCATCACCTAATCCCTAATTACTCTAACCCCAACCTCAATAAACCTAATCTTAACCATCACCTAATCCCTAATTACTCTAACCCCAACCTCAATAAACCTAATCTTAACCATAACCTCATTCCTAATTATTCCAACCCCAACCTCAATAAGCCTAATCTTAACCATAACCTAATCCCTAATTACTCTAACCCCAACCTCAATAAACCTAATCTTAACCATCACCTAATCCCTAATTACTCTAACCCCAACCTCAATAAACCTAATCTTAACCATCACCTAATCCCTAATTACTCTAACCCCAACCTCAATAAACCTAATCTTAACCATAACCTCATTCCTAATTATTCCAACCCCAACCTCAATAAGCCTAATCTTAACCATAACCTAATCCCTAATTACTCTAACCCCAACCTCAATAGACTCATCTCAACGATGACCTTACCCCAATTATTTACCATAACCCAACCCCTAATTACTCTAACCCTAAGCTTAATAAACCTAATTTCAACCCAATTCCCAATTATTCCAACCCCAACCACAATAAACTCCATTTCAACCATAACCCAACTCCCAATTATTCTAACCCTAATCCTAATAAACCTTCCAACTAGAACCTAACCTTCATTTACACTGTCCCCAATCACAATAAATGAAATTTCAATTATAGTTCAGTCCATAATTATATCAACTCTAACCTTAATAAACCTAATTACAACTTCAACCCAATTTCCAAGTACTTTAAATTCAATACACTGAAGCTCTACTACAACCTAATCTTTGATCATCCTAGCCCTGACCCCAAATAAACTGAATTTTAACCGCAATCTAATCACCCATCATCCTAACCCCAATTTAGATTAAAACTAGACTGACTACAACCCACCCTACCTACAATTAATTCAACTTCGACCTCAATAGATATATTTCTAACCCTGACCTACCTTAACCACCTTGACCATAAATTATACAATATAATTGATTGACCTAAAACATAATTTAAAATGGAAACCCCCAAAATAAATCGATATCCTATGTAATATTAATGAAATAAAAAAGGAATAAGGAAAAAAAGGTTATACCACAAGAGGGACACCTGAGGGCGCCACAGTCAACATGAAGTCCTCGAGGATGTTTGGGTATGGATATGGACGTTTGTGTAATATTTTTTGCCACAAGCAAACCAAGAATACACACCGTAGAGAAGTTTAAAGAGCCAAGCGCGCTGAGAACACGACGGTAAACACTTTACAACATGTGTACATAACTAAACATATACTAACACCTAACTACCAGTTTATTAACAATGAATTAATACATCGACTGATAGTGAGTGCATCATGAATTATTGATGAATTAATGATATGTATACATTAACAAATTAATGAGTGACATATGAATAGACTAGGGTTAAATTGGGCCTATTCGGTGCGTACTCTCTCTTAAGCTGGGAAGCCTCGACTTCCCGGCTTGACGGAATCCTAAGGCACCGCTCATTTTTGATCCTCTGCTGCCATCTTTTGGAATAGTCATGCCACATCACTTAGTATGATTTCAGGTTTTTCAACAGCTCGTATTCCAAAAAATACCAAACCTTGGCTACCTGATAAGTCAGAAGAATGTCAACCGAACTGTTCACATCTTGTTCAATCGATTCAGGTACTTTACTGTTCTGTTCCTTTATTTTTTATTGTTATTTTTTAACATTACACACACTGCCAATTGCCTGTGTGTGTGTGTGTGTGTGTGTGTGTGTGTGTGTGTGTGTGTCTGTGTCTGTGTCTGTGTGTGTGTGTGTGTGTGTGTGTGTCCACGTACTCGGCCCATGAATCTCATTCTGATACCAGGGGTTACCATTCGTGTTCTTGAACGATTATTGCATTTTTGTGCTTATCATATGTTTTGTTTTGTTTTTTTTGTGTGTGTGTTGTGTGTCATAGGTTCGTGGTCTCGTGGATGTGTGGGTCGTGTGCTGCCCACCTCGGCCACGGACGGATCTTCTGCTCCAAGTCTGACTCGGATCATGTCCTGCTGAAATAAATAAATAAAAGGTAGGCAAATAGTTAGACATACACATGGATTGATGGATGCTTTACTGATCCCCAAGGAAATAAAAGTCCCTGTGGTACAATACAACACACATCATTGACATTACAAACCAGCAAAAAGGACATGTTTGAGTTTCAACCAATGGGATTCCAAACATTTGCATACGGCCAATAGGAGAGCAGACATTTGCATACTGCTACCTCCAGCCAATAGGAGAGCAAAGATTAGCATACGTCTCATTTCAATGCCACTAATTTGAATGCCGCCTCTGGTTTTAACTCTTAACCTATGAGCAAAACCCTAACCACGCCCCCAATCCAAGGCCTAACCCCAAGCTAACCCCAGACTTACTGCAAGGTGGCACCTGCTGTTTAGGTTAGGAACTGCATCTAACCCCAAGCTAACCCCAGACTTACTGAAAGCTGGCACCTGCTGTTTAGGTTAGGAACTGCATCTAACCCCAAGCTAACCCCAGACTTACTGAAAGCTGGCACCTGCTGTTTAGGTTAGGAACTGCATCTAACCCCAAGCTAACCCCAGACTTACTGAAAGCTGGCACCTGCTGTTTAGGTTAGGAACTGCATCTAACCCCAAGCTAACCCCAGACTTACTGAAAGCTGGCACCTGCTGTTTAGGTTAGGAACTGCATCTAACCCCACATGAAATTAAGAAACCCAAATGAAAGGGCACATTTTCTGCATAATTGCACAGCTTGTAACCCTTGTAACCAATCATGGCTACATCTCTGTAGCAAGCTTTAGGAGCTGAGAAATCGATCCAAGTTTGAATTAGGGCCTGTTTATGTAGCTGCAGACAGTTCTCTTGTCCTTTATGTTCCACGTTTCCTTAATCTTAACCATCACCTAATCCCTAATTACTCTAACCCCAACCTCAATAAACCTAATCTTAACCATCACCTAATCCCTAATTACTCTAACCCCAACCTCAATAAACCTAATCTTAACCATAACCTCATTCCTAATTATTCCAACCCCAACCTCAATAAGCCTAATCTTAACCATAACCTAATCCCTAATTACTCTAACCCCAACCTCAATAAACCTAATCTTAACCATCACCTAATCCCTAATTACTCTAACCCCAACCTCAATAAACCTAATCTTAACCATCACCTAATCCCTAATTACTCTAACCCCAACCTCAATAAACCTAATCTTAACCATAACCTCATTCCTAATTATTCCAACCCCAACCTCAATAAGCCTAATCTTAACCATAACCTAATCCCTAATTACTCTAACCCCAACCTCAATAGACTCATCTCAACGATGACCTTACCCCAATTATTTACCATAACCCAACCCCTAATTACTCTAACCCTAAGCTTAATAAACCTAATTTCAACCCAATTCCCAATTATTCCAACCCCAACCACAATAAACTCCATTTCAACCATAACCCAACTCCCAATTATTCTAACCCTAATCCTAATAAACCTTCCAACTAGAACCTAACCTTCATTTACACTGTCCCCAATCACAATAAATGAAATTTCAATTATAGTTCAGTCCATAATTATATCAACTCTAACCTTAATAAACCTAATTACAACTTCAACCCAATTTCCAAGTACTTTAAATTCAATACACTGAAGCTCTACTACAACCTAATCTTTGATCATCCTAGCCCTGACCCCAAATAAACTGAATTTTAACCGCAATCTAATCACCCATCATCCTAACCCCAATTTAGATTAAAACTAGACTGACTACAACCCACCCTACCTACAATTAATTCAACTTCGACCTCAATAGATATATTTCTAACCCTGACCTACCTTAACCACCTTGACCATAAATTATACAATATAATTGATTGACCTAAAACATAATTTAAAATGGAAACCCCCAAAATCAATCGATATCCTATGTAATATTAATGAAATAAAAAAGGAATAAGGAAAAAAAGGTTATACCACAAGAGGGACACCTGAGGGCGCCACAGTCAACATGAAGTCCTCGAGGATGTTTGGGTATGGATATGGACGTTTGTGTAATATTTTTTGCCACAAGCAAACCAAGAATACACACCGTAGAGAAGTTTAAAGAGCCAAGCGCGCTGAGAACACGACGGTAAACACTTTACAACATGTGTACATAACTAAACATATACTAACACCTAACTACCAGTTTATTAACAATGAATTAATACATCGACTGATAGTGAGTGCATCATGAATTATTGATGAATTAATGATATGTATACATTAACAAATTAATGAGTGACATATGAATAGACTAGGGTTAAATTGGGCCTATTCGGTGCGTACTCTCTCTTAAGCTGGGAAGCCTCGACTTCCCGGCTTGACGGAATCCTAAGGCACCGCTCATTTTTGATCCTCTGCTGCCATCTTTTGGAATAGTCATGCCACATCACTTAGTATGATTTCAGGTTTTTCAACAGCTCGTATTCCAAAAAATACCAAACCTTGGCTACCTGATAAGTCAGAAGAATGTCAACCGAACTGTTCACATCTTGTTCAATCGATTCAGGTACTTTACTGTTCTGTTCCTTTATTTTTTATTGTTATTTTTTAACATTACACACACTGCCAATTGCCTGTGTGTGTGTGTGTGTGTGTGTGTGTGTGTGTGTGTGTCTGTGTCTGTGTCTGTGTGTGTGTGTGTGTGTGTGTGTGTCCACGTACTCGGCCCATGAATCTCATTCTGATACCAGGGGTTACCATTCGTGTTCTTGAACGATTATTGCATTTTTGTGCTTATCATATGTTTTGTTTTGTTTTTTTTGTGTGTGTGTTGTGTGTCATAGGTTCGTGGTCTCGTGGATGTGTGGGTCGTGTGCTGCCCACCTCGGCCACGGACGGATCTTCTGCTCCAAGTCTGACTCGGATCATGTCCTGCTGAAATAAATAAATAAAAGGTAGGCAAATAGTTAGACATACACATGGATTGATGGATGCTTTACTGATCCCCAAGGAAATAAAAGTCCCTGTGGTACAATACAACACACATCATTGACATTACAAACCAGCAAAAAGGACATGTTTGAGTTTCAACCAATGGGATTCCAAACATTTGCATACGGCCAATAGGAGAGCAGACATTTGCATACTGCTACCTCCAGCCAATAGGAGAGCAAAGATTAGCATACGTCTCATTTCAATGCCACTAATTTGAATGCCGCCTCTGGTTTTAACTCTTAACCCTATGAGCAAAACCCTAACCACGCCCCCAATCCAAGGCCTAACCCCAAGCTAACCCCAGACTTACTGCAAGGTGGCACCTGCTGTTTAGGTTAGGAACTGCATCTAACCCCAAGCTAACCCCAGACTTACTGAAAGCTGGCACCTGCTGTTTAGGTTAGGAACTGCATCTAACCCCACATGAAATTAAGAAACCCAAATGAAAGGGCACATTTTCTGCATAATTGCACAGCTTGTAACCCTTGTAACCAATCATGGCTACATCTCTGTAGCAAGCTTTAGGAGCTGAGAAATCGATCCAAGTTTGAATTAGGGCCTGTTTATGTAGCTGCAGACAGTTCTCTTGTCCTTTATGTTCCACGTTTCCTTAATTTTAACCATAACCTAATCCCTAATTATTCTAACCCCAACCTCAATAAACCTAATCTTAACCATTACCTAATCCCTAATTATTCTAACCCCAACCTCAATAAACCTAATCTTAACCATTACCTAATCCCTAATTACTCTAACCCCAACCTCAATAAACCTAATCTTAACCATTACCTAATCCCTAATTACTCTAACCCCAACCTCAATAAACCTAATCTTAACCATAACCTCATTCCTAATTATTCCAACCCCAACCTCAATAAGCCTAATCTTAACCATAACCTAATCCCTAATTACTCTAACCCCAACCTCAATAAACCTAATCTTAACCATTACCTAATCCCTAATTACTCTAACCCCAACCTCAATAAACCTAATCTTAACCATAACCTAATCTTAACCATCACCTAATCCCTAATTACTCTAACCCCAACCTCAATAAACCTAATCTTAACCATCACCTAATCCCTAATTACTCTAACCCCAACCTCAATAAACCTAATCTTAACCATAACCTCATTTCTAATTATTCCAACCCCAACCTCAATAAGCCTAATCTTAACCATAACCTAATCCCTAATTATTCTAACCCCAACCTCAATAGACTCATCTCAACGATGACCTTACCCCAATTATTTACCATAACCCAACCCCTAATTACTCTAACCCTAAGCTTAATAAACCTAATTTCAACCCAATTCCCAATTATTCCCGTATCTCGGACGCCTTTAGGACCAGGGTCACGGGGCTCCGATATGTCGCTCGTGCCTACGCGCGGTCCGTCGTACTCTGGTCCGGTGGGCCTACGACATCCGGTTCCCTCGCGGGACCTCCGCACGTCGTCTGGGGCCTGACGACTACTCGCGTACGCGTCGGGGCCCGTGTCTCGGCCGCCTTTCGGACCACGGTGACGGGGCTCCGATATGTCGCTCGTGGCCGGGCCCCCTCCGACGTGCTCGGTTTCGGTGCGCCTACGTCCTACGGTTCCGCCGCGGGACCCCGAAACGTGGTTTTTTGGGCCTACTCGCGTACGCGTCGGGGGCCCGTATCTCGGCCGTCTTTCCACGCGGGACCGCGGGGCTCCGATATGTCGCTGGTAGGTTGGACCTGCACGCCCTGTGCGATTTTGGAGGTCCTACGACGTTTCTTCGAATTTTCCCGATTATTTGACTGAGTGTAGACTAGGGTCAGATCGGCCGCATTCTCTTAATCCGGGAACCTTGCACCATATGGTCGCTGCTTCCCGGCTTAAGGATCTGACCTCTGCAGGGCATGTTCGGAACTGCATCGACATTAAGAAAAGGAAATAAGAAACCCGATGAAACGGCACATTTTCCAGTGTTAGTGCACAGCTTGAAGTTTGTTCTTCTGACCAATCGTTGCTACATCTATGCTGTAGCAGCCTCAAGAGCTGAGAAATCCCATTTTGAATGAATTAAAAGTCAATCGGCGTCTATCCCAGTGGGTTCGGACACCAGCTCTGAATATCCTTCATGAACATAATATCATTGTATGTTGTGTTTGTCTGGATTGAGCTTTTTACATGAAATTATTTACACACTTTATGAACAGATTTTGGAAAGCTCTTTCACTTTGCATTGGAAACACTACATTTCAAGCCGACCACTTCTCCCTGCTCACAGCTGGAAACGCACCGCTCGTTTTTAACCCTCTGCTGCCATCTACTGGACGTTTTCGGTTACAACGTCCTCATGTACTTTTAGAAGTCATACAGCACCAGTTTGTAGGACTTTCAAGGTAGAATGAACCACCTCGTACCCCCCCAACGACACCAGCTATCTTTTTTTGTACCCCCACTGCCTAATTACTTTTACTGGGCTCCAATCTTTAAGTCAGAAGAATGTCAACCGATTTTTGTACCTCATTACAAAACAAACCCCAAGCTAACCCCAGACTTACTGCAAGGTGGCACCTGCTGTTTAGGTTAGGAACTGCATCTAACCCCAAGCTAACCCCAGACTTACTGAAAGCTGGCACCTGCTGTTTAGGTTAGGAACTGCATCTAACCCCAAGCTAACCCCAGACTTACTGAAAGCTGGCACCTGCTGTTTAGGTTAGGAACTGCATCTAACCCCAAGCTAACCCCAGACTTACTGCAAGGTGGCACCTGCTGTTTAGGTTAGGAACTGCATCTAACCCCAAGCTAACCCCAGACTTACTGAAAGCTGGCACCTGCTGTTTAGGTTAGGAACTGCATCTAACCCCACATGAAATTAAGAAACCCAAATGAAAGGGCACATTTTCTGCATAATTGCACAGCTTGTAACCCTTGTAACCAATCATGGCTACATCTCTGTAGCAAGCTTTAGGAGCTGAGAAATCGATCCAAGTTTGAATTAGGGCCTGTTTATGTAGCTGCAGACAGTTCTCTTGTCCTTTATGTTCCACGTTTCCTTAATCTTAACCATCACCTAATCCCTAATTACTCTAACCCCAACCTCAATAAACCTAATCTTAACCATCACCTAATCCCTAATTACTCTAACCCCAACCTCAATAAACCTAATCTTAACCATAACCTCATTCCTAATTATTCCAACCCCAACCTCAATAAGCCTAATCTTAACCATAACCGAATCCCTAATTACTCTAACCCCAACCTCAATAGACTCATCTCAACGATGACCTTACCCCAATTATTTACCATGACCCAACCCCTAATTACTCTAACCCTAAGCTTAATAAACCTAATTTCAACCCAATTCCCAATTATTCCAACCCCAACCACAATAAACTCCATTTCAACCATAACCCAACTCCCAATTATTCTAACCCTAATCCTAATAAACCTTCCAACTAGAACCTAACCTTCATTTACACTGTCCCCAATCACAATAAATGAAATTTCAATTATAGTTCAGTCCATAATTATATCAACTCTAACCTTAATAAACCTAATTACAACTTCAACCCAATTTCCAAGTACTTTAAATTCAATACACTGAAGCTCTACTACAACCTAATCTTTGATCATCCTAGCCCTGACCCCAAATAAACTGAATTTTAACCGCAATCTAATCACCCATCATCCTAACCCCAATTTAGATTAAAACTAGACTGACTACAACCCACCCTACCTACAATTAATTCAACTTCGACCTCAATAGATATATTTCTAACCCTGACCTACCTTAACCACCTTGACCATAAATTATACAATATAATTGATTGACCTAAAACATAATTTAAAATGGAAACCCCCAAAATAAATCGATATCCTATGTAATATTAATGAAATAAAAAAGGAATAAGGAAAAAAAGGTTATACCACAAGAGGGACACCTGAGGGCGCCACAGTCAACATGAAGTCCTCGAGGATGTTTGGGTATGGATATGGACGTTTGTGTAATATTTTTTGCCACAAGCAAACCAAGAATACACACCGTAGAGAAGTTTAAAGAGCCAAGCGCGCTGAGAACACGACGGTAAACACTTTACAACATGTGTACATAACTAAACATATACTAACACCTAACTACCAGTTTATTAACAATGAATTAATACATCGACTGATAGTGAGTGCATCATGAATTATTGATGAATTAATGATATGTATACATTAACAAATTAATGAGTGACATATGAATAGACTAGGGTTAAATTGGGCCTATTCGGTGCGTACTCTCTCTTAAGCTGGGAAGCCTCGACTTCCCGGCTTGACGGAATCCTAAGGCACCGCTCATTTTTGATCCTCTGCTGCCATCTTTTGGAATAGTCATGCCACATCACTTAGTATGATTTCAGGTTTTTCAACAGCTCATATTCCAAAAAATACCAAACCTTGGCTACCTGATAAGTCAGAAGAATGTCAACCGAACTGTTCACATCTTGTTCAATCGATTCAGGTACTTTACTGTTCTGTTCCTTTATTTTTTATTGTTATTTTTTAACATTACACACACTGCCAATTGCCTGTGTGTGTGTGTGTGTGTGTGTGTGTGTGTCTGTGTCTGTGTCTGTGTGTGTGTGTGTGTGTGTGTGTGTCCACGTACTCGGCCCATGAATCTCATTCTGATACCAGGGGTTACCATTCGTGTTCTTGAACGATTATTGCA
The DNA here is from genome assembly GCF_030014385.1 of Trichomycterus rosablanca. Lineage (NCBI taxonomy): Eukaryota > Metazoa > Chordata > Actinopteri > Siluriformes > Trichomycteridae > Trichomycterus > Trichomycterus rosablanca. Next base: position 378,763 of record NW_026947248.1, read on the forward strand.
TTTTTGTGCTTATCATATGTTTTGTTTTGTTTTTTTTGTGTGTGTGTTGTGTGTCATAGGTTCGTGGTCTCGTGGATGTGTGGGTCGTGTGCTGCCCACCTCGGCCACGGACGGATCTTCTGCTCCAAGTCTGACTCGGATCATGTCCTGCTGAAATAAATAAATAAAAGGTAGGCAAATAGTTAGACATACACATGGATTGATGGATGCTTTACTGATCCCCAAGGAAATAAAAGTCCCTGTGGTACAATACAACACACATCATTGACATTACAAACCAGCAAAAAGGACATGTTTGAGTTTCAACCAATGGGATTCCAAACATTTGCATACGGCCAATAGGAGAGCAGACATTTGCATACTGCTACCTCCAGCCAATAGGAGAGCAAAGATTAGCATACGTCTCATTTCAATGCCACTAATTTGAATGCCGCCTCTGGTTTTAACTCTTAACCTAACCCTAACCCTAACCCTAACCCTAACCCTAACCCTAACCCTAACCCTAACCCTAGCTGCAGACAGTTCTCTTGTCCTTTATGTTCCACGTTTCCTTAATCTTAACCATCACCTAATCCCTAATTACTCTAACCCCAACCTCAATAAACCTAATCTTAACCATCACCTAATCCCTAATTACTCTAACCCCAACCTCAATAAACCTAATCTTAACCATAACCTCATTCCTAATTATTCCAACCCCAACCTCAATAAGCCTAATCTTAACCATAACCTAATCCCTAATTACTCTAACCCCAACCTCAATAAACCTAATCTTAACCATCACCTAATCCCTAATTACTCTAACCCCAACCTCAATAAACCTAATCTTAACCATCACCTAATCCCTAATTACTCTAACCCCAACCTCAATAAACCTAATCTTAACCATAACCTCATTCCTAATTATTCCAACCCCAACCTCAATAAGCCTAATCTTAACCATAACCGAATCCCTAATTACTCTAACCCCAACCTCAATAGACTCATCTCAACGATGACCTTACCCCAATTATTTACCATGACCCAACCCCTAATTACTCTAACCCTAAGCTTAATAAACCTAATTTCAACCCAATTCCCAATTATTCCAACCCCAACCACAATAAACTCCATTTCAACCATAACCCAACTCCCAATTATTCTAACCCTAATCCTAATAAACCTTCCAACTAGAACCTAACCTTCATTTACACTGTCCCCAATCACAATAAATGAAATTTCAATTATAGTTCAGTCCATAATTATATCAACTCTAACCTTAATAAACCTAATTACAACTTCAACCCAATTTCCAAGTACTTTAAATTCAATACACTGAAGCTCT